>NW_024344379.1:0-4104 GCF_902729225.1 Pteropus medius
ACTGACACTTTGAGCTCCTAGAGGTACAAACTTCGTCCCATTCGTCTCTGTATGCTCTTGCAGGGTTCAGGGCCACCCACAGACAGCGTACCCAGGGATGCTTTGGCCCCTGCGTCCATGGCGGCCGTCACCCGCTGGAAATAGTTCAGTTGGGAGACACTGCAGACAGCTGTGGGTCTGAATTCGGCCTCCGTGCCTTAGGAGCTTTGCGATCAGCTCTTTGAGCCTTTCATTTCTTCATTTTGAATGCGTCCACGGGGACCATTACGACCATCCCAGGCAGAAAGGTGAGGAGAGGGAGGTGTCTGCTTCCGTCCTGAAGTCTGATTTCCACTGCGGAAAGCGGGAAGGAGCCGAGGCCTTAGGAAGGAGCCCCGGGGCCTCTGGGATGAAAAGAGATCATGCTGAATTGTGGCTCTGGAACGCCCGGTGTCCACACTGGGGAGGTGGAGGTGCGAGGAGCGGCCTGTCTTCTGTGGTAGAGCAGGGGTCCAGGCAGGTTTCCTTCGAAAATCCACCATATACATATATATGCATATAGATGAACATATATATGCATATATATGTATATGGTAGCTTTGGCAAAAAGCTCTCTGGTGACGTCCATTTCGAGCCAGAATCGCAGACTTCCGAGAGAAGGCTCACTTGCGGCAAATGCACAGCCCTCCCGGGGCCTTGGGGCTCTGTGGGCGATGCTCGGTCATCTGCGGGTACTGGGGTAGCGAAGTTGGAGGAGCACTCACTGACACTTTGAGCTCCTAGAGGTACAAACTACGTCATTCGTCTCTGTATCCTCTTGCAGGGTTCACGGCCACCCACAGACAGCGTAGCCAGGGATGCTTTGGGCCCTCCGTCCATGGGGGCCGTCACCCGCTGGAAAGAGGTCAGCTGGGAGACACTGCAGACAGCTGTGGGTCTGAATTCAGCCTCCGTGCCTTAGGAGCTTTGCGATCAGCTCTCTGAGCCTTTCATTTCTTCATTTTGAATGCGTCCACGGGGACCACCACGACCATCCCAGGCAGAAAGGTGAGGGCGAGGGAAGTGTCTGCTTCCGTCCTGAAGTCTGATTTCCACTGCGGAAAGCGGGAAGGAGCCGAGGCCTTAGGAAGGAGCCCCGGGGCCTCTGGGATGAAAAGAGATCATGCTGAATTGTGGCTCTGGAACGCCCGGTGTCCACACTGCGGGGAGGTGGAGGTGCTAGGAGCGGCCTGTCTTCTGTGGTAGACCAGGGGTCCACGGAGGTTTCCTTCGAAAATCCACCATATACATATATATGCATATAGATGAACATATATATGCATATATATGTATATGGTAGCTTTGGCAAAAAGCTCTCTGGTGACATCCATTTTGACCCCGAATCGCAGACTTCCGAGAAAAGGCTCACTTGCAGCAAATGCACAGCCCTCCCGGGGCCCTGGGGCTCTGTGGGCGATGCTCGGTCATCTGCGGGTACTGGCGTACCGAAGTTGGAGGAGCACTCACTGACACTTTGAGCTCCTAGAGGGGTACAAAACTACGTCCTGATCTGTCTCAGATCTGTCTCTGCAGGGTTCACGGCCACCCACAGACAGCGTAGCCAGGGATGCTTTGGCCCCTCCGTCCATGGGGGCCGTCACCCGCTGGAAAGAGGTCAGCTGGGAGACACCGCAGACAGCTGTGGGTCTGAATTCGGCCTCGTGCCTTAGGAGCTTTGCGATCAGCTCTCTGAGCCTTTCATTTCTTCATTTTGAATGCGTCCACGGGGACCATCACGACCATCCCAGGCAGAAAGGTGAGGGCGGAGGTGTCTGCTTCCGTCCTGAAGTCTGATTTCCACTGCGGAAAGCGGGAAGGAGCCGAGGCCTTAGGAAGGAGCCCCGGGGCCTCTGGGATGAAAAGAGATCATGCTGAATTGTGGCTCTGGAACGCTGGTGTCCACACTGCGGGGAGGTGGAAGTGCGAGGAGCGGCCTGTCTTCTGTGGTAGAGCAGGGGTCCACGCAGGTTTCCTTCGAAAATCCACCATATACATATATATGCATATAGATGAACACATATATGCATATATATGTATATGGTAGCTTTGGCAAAATCTCTCTGGTGACGTCCATTTCGAGCCAGAATCGCAGACTTCCGAGAAAAGGCTCACTTGCTGCAAATGCACAGCCCTCCCGGGGCCTTGGGGCTCTGTGGGCGATGCTCGGTCATCTGCGGGTACTGGGGTAGCGAAGTTGGAGGAGCACTCACTGACACTTTGAGCTCCTAGAGGCACAAACTACGTCTCATTCGTCTCTGTATCCTCTTGCAGGGTTCACGGCCACACACAGACAGCGTAGCCAGGGATGCTTTGGCCCCTCCGTCCATGGGGGCCGTCAACCGCTGGAAAGAGGTCAGCTGGGAGACACTGCAGACAGCTGTGGGTCTGAATTCGGCCTCCGTGCCTTAGGAGCTTTGCGATCAGCTCTCTGAGCCTTTCATTCCTTCATTTTGAATGCGTCCACGGGGACCATCACGACCATCCCAGGCAGAAAGGTGAGGGCCAGGGAGGTGTCTGCTTCCGTCCTGAAGTCTGATTTCCACTGCGGAAAGCGGGAAGGAGCCGAGGCCTTAGGAAGGAGCCCCGGGGCCTCTGGGATGAAAAGAGATCATGCTGAATTGTGGCTCTGGAACGCCCAGTGTCCACACTGAGGGGAGGTGGAGGTGCTAGGAGCGGCCTGTCTGATCTCAAATGTCAAAGGAAAACACAGCCTTTTGTTATAAAAATGACCATATATATATAAATATATATATAGAAAGAGAGAGAGAAATCCATAGATACATAGATAGATAGATAGATAGATAGATAGATAGATAGATAGATAGATAAAGATAGTTAGATAGATAGATGGATAGATAGATAGATATAGAGATATCTATAGATACAGATAAAGATATAGATATAGATATCTAGGGAGGTCTGTAAAAAGCACCTGCCAGACGCATTTGAGCCAGAATCGCAGACTTCCGAGAAAAGGCTCACTTGCGGCAAATGCACAGCCCTCCCGGGGCCTTGGGGCTCTGTGGGCGATGCTCGGTCATCTGCGGGTACTGCGGTACTGAAGTTGGAGGAGCACTCAATGACACTTTGAGCTCCTAGAGGTACAAACTACGTCTCATTCGTCTCTGTATCCTCTTGTAGGGTTCAGGGCCACCCACAGACAGCGTAGCCAGGGATGCTTTGGCCCCTCCGTCCATGGGGGCCGACACCCGCTGGAAAGAGGTCAGCTGGGAGACACCGCAGACAGCTGTGGGTCTGAATTCGGCCTCCGTGCCTTAGGAGCTTTGCGATCAGCTCTCTGAGCCTTTCATTTCTTCATTTTGAATGTGTCCACGGGGACCATCACGACCATCCCAGGCAGAAAGGTGAGGGAGAGGGAGGTGTCTGCTTCCGTCCTGAAGTCTGATTTCCACTGCGGAAAGCGGGAAGGAGCCGAGGCCTTAGGAAGGAGCCCCGGCCTCTGGGATGAAAAGAGATCATGCTGAATTGTGGCTCTGGAACGCCCGGTGTCCACACTGCGGGGAGGTGGAGGTGCGAGGAGCGGCCTGTCTTCTGTGGTAGAGCAGGGGTCCAGGCAGGTTTCCTTCGGAAATCCACCATATACATATATATGCATATAGATGAACATATATATGCATATATATGTATATGGTAGCTTTGGCAAAAAGCTCTCTGGTGACGTCCATTTCGAGCCAGAACGCAGACTTCCGAGAAAAGGCTCACTTGCGGCAAATGCACAGCCCTCCCGGGGCCTTGGGGCTCTGTGGGCGATGCTCGGTCATCTGCGGGTACTGGGGTAGCTAAGTTGGAGGAGCACTCACTGACACTTTGAGCTCCTAGAGGTACAAACTACGTCTCATTCGTCTCTGTATCCTCTTGCAGGGTTCACGGCCACCCACAGACAGCGTAGCCAGGATGCTTTGGGCCCTCCGTCCATGGGGGCCGTCACCCGCTGGAAAGAGGTCAGCTGGGAGACACCGCAGACAGCTGTGGGTCTGAATTCGGCCTCCGTGCCTTAGGAGCTTTGCGATCAGCTCTCTGAGCCTTTCATTTCTTCATTTTGAATGCGTCCACGGGGACCATCAC
>NW_024344380.1:0-1634 GCF_902729225.1 Pteropus medius
AGATAGATAGATAGATAGATAGATAGATAGATAGATAGATAGATAGACAGACAGACAGACAGACAGACAGACAGATACAAATAGATGATGGATCATAGCTAGGCAAGTAGGCAGGTAGTGTTTGTAGCAGTTGACAGAGCACAAGAAGCCTAGAAATAATTAAATCAACATACTCTCTACTAGATGAAAAAACATACATGGCCTCATTGCCTCTTCAGACAACACATTACTACACACTGATGATGATGGTCAGAAAGAGTACTACAGTACTACAGTAACACAGAGGAGGTTCACTGTTATAAGTCAAATTGCCCAGCAATCAGTTCCTGAGATAGAGATGAGCCTTCAGCAAACTTATTAGGGGATACTCATGGGATCAGCACCAGTGAGAAAGGGAAAGCAGCACAACAGAGCAGAGAGAGGAGTTGGGCTAAAATGCAGCCTCATTAAAGGCTGTACCCAACACCACAGGAAACTGAACCTAAAATAATCTAAGAGTTGTACCAAGCTGAAATGAAGGGCCCAGGAATTGACACATTTGCATGCATGGACCAATTGTTGACTATAGGTGGCCCCGAGAAACGGGCATAACTTTGAACAAAAATGACTGTTTAGCAAGGCAATTTTTAAGGAGGATTAACAGGAGAGGGTCGTCTACTAACAACTCTCCCAAAAGCTAGCAGAACAATTCCTTCAGAGAGTTCTGGGCTGTACTGCACAGTGTCCACTATAATCACCTAACCTAGTCTAAGAGAGGGGGGAGGTTTCCATGATGAGATAGCATATGAACTGGATATTGCAAGAGAGTAGGAGTTAGGTTGTGGGCCAGGGACAGCCCTTTTCAGTTCTTCAATGCAAGATTGGGATGTACTCAATTAGGCTGTTTTCACCAAATTCTTTTTTGGGGAAAGAAACAATTAGGAACCATTAACTAGGATACCTATTCTCTCTCTCTTTTGTTTTCCTTTTTAAAAACAAGCCAGAAAATATGCCTTAATTAACCTGCTTTTCATTTGGAAGACAACAGCAGAGCTTTTGAGTGTGTCAGCTTGCTTGAAAATGAAATAAAAGAGAGCTTGTCAAACATCTCCCTACAAGGGCAGGAAAGCAAAATCAGGAGGTGAAAGGTTGGGTAGGACGATTGCTCAGATTCAAGAAACTATATGCAAGGCACTAATTGGACTGCCAAAATGTGCTGGGGAAGAGAGGAGAAATGTGGATAAACAGTTTTGCAGCAAGGGGTCAGTGATGAGGTCAGGGAAAAGGTGCAGACAGGACCTCCAACGAAGCAGGGGCCTGAGGATTAAGTGGAGTTTCAGAATGAGGCTGGGTCAGCCCACAGGGGCTAATGCCTGTTTCAGGCTTAGGTCCAGGCCACATTCCTCACCACCACCACTATGTGCACCCTACCAGTATGCAACATCACTGTGGAGGAAACTGCTGGTGGGAAAAAGGAGAAGATTAATGAGCATGGCATTCCCATGCCATGGGAAAGATCAGGTAGGGCAGGCTCCTGGAAGGTCCCCAGAGAACAAGGTGAAGATCATGAAAGAAGGGGAGGGACAGGGTCTAATGCTGCTAGGGCCAGTCAAAGAAGGTCACTCGCAGCGTTGAGACAGAAGAGAAAGCTTAGG
>NW_024344381.1:0-8936 GCF_902729225.1 Pteropus medius
AGATAGCCAGAAATGCCACAATAGATCTGGATAAAATTGAGTCATAGACCAGAACCAAAGTACAGTTAGAAACAGCCCTTTACTCCCCACCCCTACCACCGAGCTGTTACTAGAGCTGGGAGGGAACTAGACAGAAAACTTCTTCCGACTCCTTGATCGCAACCTGGAACTCTTGGAAAGACTCCAGAGACAACGGTATTCTCACAGGAAAACCCACCCTCTTGGTTTAGTATGAGAGAAGCTGCAAGCCTGTGCTCTTAGACTTACAATAAATGCAGTGAGATTGAATAAGGGTGACAGTGGCTTTGCTTAAATTCTCTTCCTGTCCATGAATTAAGTCCTCTTAGAGGTAAAACTTTATCATCATGCAGCCCAGGGGAAAGGACATGACTGATTAAGTTCATATTATAATACTTGGTGCCTCTCCTGCCTCAGGGAAGGAAACATAAAATAAAGGTGCCTGTACCCTGAGATACTCAAATATGTTCTTCAGAATTCAAGGGCTTAAATTATTCATTGACTGGGGCATTTATTTTTTTGAAGGAGAATAAAAGGGAGGAAAAAATACCTTAATTTTTCTGTCACAAATAAATTATCAGTCCTAAAGTTCAAATTCACCCTCAAAACACAGCATAATTCCATATTAAAACCAATTTTGTAAAAAGCGAAAGTGTATGCAAAATAAGATAGACAAAAGGAAAAGAAAACAACTGAGTATAAGAAAATAGCTTACAGCAAATGACATTTGGAATGAAAGATAGAAAACCCACCCTATTTTGTTCTATACTTAAGTAGACCGAGAGCAGAAACGCATTGGAGACATTCGATAATCAATATAATGTTACCTCGAGGGCACCATATACAGCTATAATCTTAAAAACAAAACTCAAGGAAATGGAACATTTAAATTAGAAGTACGTTTAACAACAAAATGTCAAAAAGAAAAAAACAAGCCTTCATGTTCTTTTATATCATGGAATTATTAACTTGAGGTTATTTTTCACAGCCAGTTTTGCCAAGCAACATGAGGAGAAGAAGAAAAAAAATTCTTAGGTCTTTCCTGTCACTGTAGCCTTCATAATCACCACAATTCAACATGACACCATGACTTGTAAGAAATTCTCCCCGGCATCCATTTAAGTGGACACTAATTGGAAAGTTCAGTGAACAGAAAACGGCCGTGAACAATATATATTTCAACATGCTGTACCCAGTTCTGACCTAAAGTGACAAGGAGGGGAAAAAAATGGTTCAACACAGCCTCTGCATTCAGCTGTGTATTGTGAAACCACTATGTGAGTTAGCTCCAGGAAAAAAACCCTGGGCTTGTGGTAAGATGGCAATCAAACCTGGAAATTCCATTGGAACCAATCTGCTCTACACACATGGTTCTGTAAGAGAGCATGTGGATGCCCAGCACTGAAGTCAAGAACTCCACAGACAGGAGAGAAGGCAATGGTAAGATGACATTGAAAAAAAAACATGAGCACTGGAGTCGACAAACAAGTATTTTAACCTGGCTCCACCATATCCTAGATGTATCATCTTGGGCAGAGAACTTCACCTCTCAGATTTTTTATCTGTAAAATGGGGAGAGTGATCACAATATCAAGAGCTATTGCGAGGAATAATTTAGATGATGTAAATTTAGTACAGTACCTGCCGCAAAGCGTTGCCTTAATAATAGCTAGCACTCAACGGAGGCTTACCACCTGTCATAGAAAAAACTTTATCTCTCAAAATAACTCTATGAGCTAGATAGATATTATAATTATCTCCATTTTACAGAAGAAAAGGACAAGTAACATACCTAAGATCACACAGCTGTTTAGTGTCGAAGTGGCATTTGAACCTAAATATGCTAGTTCCAGTCTATATGTACTGTTTCTCATTTAGTTTTATTGAATGACTAAGAATGAATAAATGAATGAATGAATAGTAGTTATTCTTTTTAATTCTTGAAGATTTGATAATCTAATGGGATATTAATAGGAAAAAACATTATAACCATAAAATAAGATAGTATATAATCGATAGCTATACCTCCAGAGCTCCAAGCCATGCCAATAAGAAAATGAGACAGAATGGGTTGTAAAAAGCATTATTAAAGCTTCTTCAGCTCCAGGGCAGGAAATACTTAACTGCTTACAGAAAATTCCAGGCAACCTAGGGTTCAGATCAGGTTGCCCCCACTCTGATTTGGGTAATTTCAGTGTTCTGCTAATTCTTCTCTTTCTTGTCTGGAGTGGGAGAACTCACTTTTCTTTTACACCTTGGATCCCAAGATTCCCATCTAGAAAGATTTCTGTGTCTAGGTCTACACTCAGCTTCTAAAGTTATCGTTGAGAGTTTCAGTCCCATGTTCCTAGGAGACATTCAAGGGCTATGCATCAGAAAAGTAAAGCCCTGGTAATCTGGGGATGAAGGATGAAAAACTTAATACATTACATTTCATAATCTTTTTAATTTACAGGACTTCACCCACGCCAAAATCTTTCATAAACGAGAGGATTCCGGTCTCAAGATAGAACTTGCCCAGGTCACAGAGTACATTATCAGAACCAGTATCTAATAGCAAGCCTTTCTTGCTCTAGGAACCATTCTTTTTCTCATGGTCCCTTACAGCTACATAATATGCAAATCCAAGCCTAAACTGGAATTATACCTTACCCTTAGATTAATTCTGGGAATTTCAAAAATTTTAGAAGACTATTGATAAGCAACTGCTTGGTTGTCTCTCTGACTAGTACCTTGGTTGCTAGAACTTTTGGCACAACAATGAGGGCTCTAGGAGACTATGAAATCCAGATTCCACCTTTTAGTCATTGAATTCAGCATGTGATCTCGGCCTGAACAATTATAGAACACATTTCCCTCAACATAGTGGTTAACTCAGAGATGGACACAAAACTCAAGGGAAACTAATCAGAATTCATTCCTGGATTTGCTATACAAATACCGGAATAGAGAAGTTCTCTATCAAGTGAAATTTCTAAAATGAGAAGATGTGAATCTGGGGTCTTCAGTGTATTTTCCAGGTCCACATTTCATTTCAGTGTCCCTATTCCATGCTATGGCTCAAAGCCTATTTTCAGAATGCAAGCAAGACAGAACAAGTAAAAATGAGAGATAGATGGTGAAATTCCTAGCAGGGTTCCCAGTGCTTGAGGCCTCTGTGAGTGTAGCTCTTCCTTAAATTCTGTGAGCCCTTCCCAGTAGTCTTCCTAGTTCAGTGAGCTAACCTATTTCTTTACTTGCTTAAACTACTTTGCCATTGAAAAGTCCTTCAAATCATCTTATTTAATTTTCATGAAACCCAAGCCCATCTGAAATCGTGACTTTATTTATCTTGTCATCATGTGTCTCCACCACCACTCCCCACACGGGAATGTAAACTCCATAGAAAGAGCAGGAAAATAGATATCTTAGTCACTGCTGTATCTGAAGCATCTAGGAGAAAGCCCTGCACATAGGAGGCACTCCCTAAAAAGTGGTGAAAGAGTGATGAATGAATGGGTAGATGAATGAAGGCAGAACAAAGTTCAAGACCCTGAAGCTCCCTCCAGAGAGATACTCCATGAAGACATACCAGCTCTATGCCTGTGAGGTGCGAGAAAGCTCACCGGGGTTTTATGCAGACTAAGCCACTTTAGAGACGGACAGAGGCGACCCTTCTTCAGTTCCTTTGGTGGGAGCACAGTAACAAGGTTTTCTTTATCTACCAGGAAGCCTCAGGCAGACGGTTTTTGACTAGACAGGGGTCTTCACTAACAGACCTTCCTGTTCATAGAACTAGAAGAAAATCAGGAGTTTTTCTGAGGTTTGTCCAAGATGCTGAAATGACATTACAATGAGATATTGGCATCTCCTAGCTCTTCAACATGTGGACAAAAAAGGGGTTCTGTAATAAATCTGACAGAAAGCAACCTCCCAGGGTGATCTAATCATAAATTCCTAACAGGACAAGTCTTGGTGGGTAATCATGCCCCAGGCCTATAATAATGTTTATCTTTGCCTTAAGAGCAAGCCCTGTCCTAACACACCTTTGAAATGCCAGCCTAATTCTCTTTCTAGATACCTCAGAGGTATAATCATCTTCAAGGGAGCACATAATCTTGTTAACTCTCCTGTATCTTGATTTCTTCATGTAATCATCTGTATATTCCCCCTTAATTCCAAATGTGTAAAAGAAACTGCTAAGCTCAGTCTCTGTAGCATTTTCTCAGTCTGTTGAGAACTTGTTTCCAGGCATGTCCTGTTCGGCTCAAATAAATTCTAATAAACTCTTATAAAATTTTTCTACAGGTTTGGACATTCTTACTTTGATAAACACCATAAAATTCAACTCTGTCCTTTTGTCAGGGTTCGGGATATTGCTGACCTGACCCCAAAGGTCCAACAGTGTGAGGCCCAGTTGGACAAAAGGCAGACATGAGGATGAAACGGCAGGCATCAACTTTATTGTGCGGAGCACACTTCTGTTAGGAAGTACAGTTCTGTTGGGGAGTGCGGTCTATTGCACTGGGCACGTAGTCTTGCGTGCACTTCTCCTGCTCCCCTTTCTTGTGCTCCCCTCTGCTCTCTCCTTCTTTCTGCTCTCCAGAGGACTGACTGCATGGCTCCTCACATAGCAGAGAAAGAAGAAAAAAGGCCCCTCATTCTTTTAGAAGATGAATAGGGGCTCTTATCTAATGAGCCCCCGAGAGCCCAGGGTAACTTTGCAAGTAGCGGGCAAACCTGTGAACTTTTTAGTTGATACTGGTGCAACTTACTCAGTTTTAACAGAAACTGCTGGTCCATTATCCAAAGAAAAGACTGTAATTCAAGGAGCCACCGGGAGAGGGAAGGCATACCCATGGACACAGGCAAGAATTACTGACTTGGGAAAGGGAACCATCACACATTCGTTTCGTTTTTAGTTATGCCTGAATGTCCCTTTCCTTTGCTTGGAAGAGATTTGCTCCAGAAATTAAAAGCCACTATTTCCTTTAAAGGAGAATATACTGAGTTGACTTTGGGAGAAACTCCCCCTAATTATATCATGGTTACTTGCCCCCTCTCGAAGGAATATTTATTATTAGAAGAAGAACAGCAGGAAGTGTCCTCCACTTTATTAACTGAGCTACAAGGGGAAATTCCTCAGGTCTGGGCAGAAACTAACCCTCCTGGACTGGCAGTTCATCAGCCTCCTTTTATAGTCACCCTACTAAGTACAGTAGAACCCGTGAGGGTGCGACAGTACCCTATCAGTCAAAGGGCACGGGCAGGAATCGCAGTACATATTAGGAGGTTATTGGATGAAGGGATCCTAGTGCCCTGTCACTCCCCTTGGAATACTCCCCTGTTACCTGTACTAAAACCTGGCACCAATGACTACCGCCCAGTACAAGACCTGAGAGAAATAAATAAGAGGATAGAAACAATCCACCCTACAGTGCCTAATCCCTATACCCTGCTGAGCCGTTTGACACCTACTCAGCAGGTATACACAGTGTTGGATTTAAAGGATGCCTTCTTTACTTTACCATTAGCTAATGTGAGCCAACCTATTTTTGCCTTTGATTGGGAGGATCCGGATGGAATGTTTTCGAGACAACTAACATGGACTAGGTTGCCACGAGGATTTAAAAATTCCCCCACATTGTTTGATGAGACATTAGGAAAAGACTTGATTGAGTATAGACAACAACATCCGAAGGTCACACTCTTGCAGTATGTGGATGATTTAGTGCTAGCTGCTGAGATGAAGGAAGAATGCCGACAGGCGACAAAGGATTTGTTTCAAGAACTACAAAGGAAAGGGTATATCGGGTGTCTGCCAAAAAGGCCCAGCTTTGCACTTCGCAGGCCACGTACCTGGGATATAACTTAGAAAGAGGAACCCGAAAGCTCTCACCCAGCAGGATCCAGGCAATACTTGGAATCCTGTCCTACAGACTAAGAGGCAGGTGCGGGAGTTTCCAGGGGCGGTCGGTTATTGCCGTCTCTGGATTCCTGGATTTGGTGATCTAGCTAAACCCTTGTACACTAGCACAGGGGGAAAGGAAGACAGACTGAGCTGGGGCACGGAACAACAGGCCTTTGAAGCCTAGAAGCAGACCTTGACCTCAGCCCCCGCTTTGGCTCTGCCAGACTTAGAAAAGCCGTTCCAACTATTTGTGACTGAGGTAAGAGGGATTGCAAAAGGGGTTCTCATGCAGACTTTGGGACCTTGGAAGCGACCAGTGGCATATCTCTCAAAGAGACTAGATCCGGTGGCTGGAGGATGGCCTAGTTGCCTGAGAGCACTAGCTGCTACTGCTATATTGGCCAAAGAAGCTTTAAAATTGACCTTAGGCCAAAATATTCAGATTGTGGCTCCACATGCAGTTGAAGCCATGCTGCGCAGCCCTCCTGAAAGATGGATCTCCAACGCCCGGATTACTCAGTACCAGGTACTGTTGCTTAACCCCCCACAGAACCAGTTTTTGAAAACTGCAGCCCTGAACCCCGCCACACTGCTCCCAGATGATGACCCGCAGTCTCCATTGCATGACTGTGTTCAGCACATTGATCAGGCCAGACTTGAAGGATGAGCTGTGGCCTAATCCGGATGCAGTATTATTTACCAATGGAAGCGGTTTTGTATCCAACAGAGTAAGTCTTTGCAGGCTTTACAATTAGCCCGAAGAGATGTAGATCATCTGGTGTCTGCCACCAGAGAAGATAAGAACTTCTCCTTCCAGCCCCACTCTTATCAACCAGGTGACTGGATCTGGATAAAGAAAGTGCAACCTGCTGCTCTTGAGCCTTGGTGGGAAGGCCCAGTTCCTGTCATCTTGACCACACCAACAGTGGTTAAGGTCGCTGGATGACGCCATTGGATTCATCACACCCGACTCAAAGCGGCCCAGCCTCCAGATCCTGACCAGAGATGGAAAGCAACGCCCAGTGGAGATCCCCTCAAATTAAGACTTTCACGGGTTTAATATTTTTACTTGCAGCTTGTGTAGCTGCCAATCCTCATCAACCCACATTGGTTAAATGGGACTTAACCTGTTCTGACATCGGAATCAATATTGCTAGTAATTTTACCCTATATCAGCCTACATTCCATGTAGATCTATGTGACATACTAGGAAAAGAATTTAATACTATACCCAAGGATTTGCCTAGGGGTCCAGGAGCTAGTTTTTCGACCGGCCCTTAGTATGGTTGTGGATATCCAGAAAAGGAAAGGGATGTCCAACAAATACAATTATATATGTGCCCTAGAAAGGATCAAAGCACTTGCAATAAGCCTAATCGATATTATTGTTCCAATTGGGGTTGTGAGACCATAGCCCCTTGGAAAAATACTGACTCTTTCCTGACTCTTACCCGTCCTAGTCAATCCTCTTGTACCACTTCCAGAAAATGTAATCCAGTTATTCTCACTGTGAAACAGTGGACTGATCCCGTCTAGCTAACAGGGAAAACATGGGGTCTTAGACTATACGCCTCAGGCACAGACCCAGGGTTTTTAGTAACCGCGCAGAAGAAACCAGTAAAGATTTTACCCCAGCCTATTGGGCTTAATCCTGTACTGAACCCCAGCCCAGCCAGACCCAAGGGGCTAACGACTACAACCAGAGTCCCTCAGAGTATATTTGTCCCCACACCAATCCAGAAACTGGGACTAAGTTTTTCTTCCTCACAGGATTCTCTGTTAAGTATGTTAAATGCAGTTTATTCTTTTGCTAATTTCAGTAATCCTAATGTAACAGGTGATTGTTGGCTTTGTCTTAACCCAGCTCCCCCTTACTATGTAGGACTTGGCACTGTAGCCATTTTTGGAAATATAGTAATAGTATTCAGAATGTCACTAGCCCTAATACTACCGTTTGCCCATAGGGAACTTCCCCAAAGCTAACTCTTGGTGATTTACTGGGGCAGGGTACTTGCTTGCATACCCCTAACTATGCTGTCAATAACTCACGATATTATAGAAATTGTAATAATGCTGTTAAGGTTGAGGGGTACTCCAGCAACTACCTTGCAGCTCCAAATGGGACTTGGTTCGCATGCAACACTAGGTTAACTCCTTGCATAAATCTACAATATTGGAATAATAGGACTGGGTTTTGTGTGCTAGTACATGTGATACCACAAGTATATTTCTATTCTGGAGAAGGGGGACGGGAACATTTACAAATAACATGGGAAGGGACAAGGAAAAAGAGGGCTCCTATCCTAGTGCCACTCCTAGTAGGGCTAGGAGTCACAGGGTCGGCAGCAGTAGGAACAACTGCCCTAGTAACTGGAAGCTCCAACTTTAAAGCCTTAAGCCATCAGGTAAATGAGGATCTGCTTACCCTAGAAAAAGTCTATTAATCACTTAGAGAAGTCTCTAGACTCATTGGCTGAAGTTGTGCTACAGAATAGAAGGGGCTTAGACTTGTTATTTCTAAAACAAGGTGGCTTATGTGTCGCCTTAGGAGAAGCTTGCTGTTTTTATGCCAACCACTCTGGCATCATTGAAGATAGTCTAGCTTTAGTAAGACAAAGAGTTAAGGAAAGAGAAGAAAAACTACTACAAGGTCAGTCATGGTATAAAGGTTTATTTAATGCAGCCCTTTGGTTAACGACATTATTGTCATCTATTGCTAGACTTTTAATATTGGCTTTTCTAGGACTGCTGTTTAGACCATGTATAGTGAATTGCCTTATAAATTATATTAAACAGAGAGTCTAGGCTGTTAAATTAATGGTATTATCTACTCAAGTAACAGGGGTACCTCAGTTGTCCCCAGTTTATAAGAAATCAAAGATTTGATATATGCCTGAAAACCAGTGGGGAATGTGACAGCCTGCTGAAATGTGAAAAGGTTAAAGGATAATTAAAACCTGAAACTGGACAAAGGAAGTCTATACCTTAGGCCTAGTTTCTGGAACCCCTAACCGCATTCTGTTAATCA
>NW_024344382.1:0-390 GCF_902729225.1 Pteropus medius
GTTGGACAGTTGATTGTTAACCATACTTACTCATTAGGCACTGTAAGTACATTTCTGTGCTTTTATGACTTTTGAATCATAAAATTCTAGGGCAAAGGTAAATTTCAAAAGGTAAATTTATGAGACTGAATAAATAAGAAAGAACCTAACGCTGTGACTGAGAGAGCTGTTTGGAGAGCAGACTGTTATTGAGCGCAGACACGCGTCGGACACCACTTCCGGCACTGGGAAGATCCAGCACTGTTATCAATGCGCGGATCCGGTTCTGTCCCATCACTCCGTGGCTTTCCTCCCGGAGGAAACTAGATAGAACTTGAAGGGTTGGTGTTTACATTGTACTTTTTGCTTTTCAAAGTACTTCGGAAGGGCCCGTGAAGGAGGCAGGGTGCA
>NW_024344383.1:0-35475 GCF_902729225.1 Pteropus medius
CTGGAAGCCAAGGTTAAACATTTAAAAAAAAAAAAAACAACGTTTTTTTTCTTTGGCACTTAGCCCCATATCTGGCACACAAGTAGGCATTAAGCCAATGTTTGTTGAATGGATGGAAATTAATTGTAGCACCATATCTGGCACACAAGTAGGCATTAAGCCAATGTTTGTTGAATGGATGGAAATTAATTGCAGCAAATACAGCAGCTAGTGTCATTGATATTACAAGGCCAGCATGCAGAAAATCTGGACCTAGTTCTGTAGAGCAGCATTCTGCTTGGATTCAGAAATTGTGAGCGCAAACATTTCAGTGAGACTCCTCCCTTTTTTTTTTTTTTAGCACAGCAGAGTTGGTTTCCTGAGAGAAGTTTTCAAGAATAAGACAGAGAATTAAGGATTCTTCATAAAGACTAGGTTCTCCTAGTGTGAAATACAAAACCATTCCTCCAAACCCATCCCTGATTTACTGAGTTAACTCAAGGATGTTCAGACCTTGGCATGTGCAGGATTCTTTAGTTTGCTCCCAGCTACCCCTGAAACTTCTTCAAACTTCAGTGCTAAACAGCATGATCTAGTGAAAGTCACCAAGGAAAATAGTCCCTTGACTATTTGGCCCTCAATTTTATGATTTAATTTCAAAAGGTGGTGTGAAGAGGTCCATATCTCAGCTCCATCCCCATCTAGTCTTAAGTCTCCAAGCTGCTAGACTGGTAGCTAGGAACGCTGACTGCAGTAATTTCAGCAACATCTTATTTCATGGTGTTAGTGCCTGAGTACACAGGTCCACAGATATACAAGGAGTCCAGCACCAAGTCCAAGAAGTTTGTCTTTCAAAACACTCTGTCACAGCAAGGTGAACCAATTACAGCGGAACTACATTTTCAAGGAACTTGAGAAGAACAAGACCAGCCACTTCCTGATCACCTCTAGAACTTAAGCTGCTGGTTCCAGGCCCTCTGCATACTGTGGAGGTTGGCAGACGACGGCTGCACCCTGTATAGTCATGGTAGAAAGCATCTACAAATACAAATCATACTGCAAACACTTCACCCAGATTCCTGCTCAGACCATGTCTATGAGTGTGGTTACCATCATCACCCAGGAACTGCTCTGGTAAAGCAAGAAACTCACTAACTCCCAAGAAGGGTAGCAGCACCCTCAAATAGATGCCACCTGTGTGGTCTTTGGGTGGAGAGGGGGCCATATGTCCAGAGGATAGCCTGAGTCAATAGGTATTCCTCAGTTCTGTCTGTCCCAAACTTTCAGGGAGACTGGAGTCTCCACCCCTAACTTTCGTCTAGTTTTGCTGTGGGGGCTGAGCTGGGAGGTTCAGGGACTCAGGGCTCTGCTCAGTCCTTCTGATTGTCCTCCAAACCTTTTTCAATAAAATAATTTAAAGAGGAAAAAATAAATGCAAAATAAGTTTCCACTGAGCTCTTCCCTAATTTTCAAGTGAAACCAAGGAAGCAGTTTATACCTTACTGTGCGCTGATCACTTAGATTGCGAACAGCTATCCTTGAAACTTCTCTGGGCTTCCGGACTACACATAGCATGATCTAGCAAAAGTCCTAAGGAAAACACTGATTTTAAAATACTTGCTTCAGTTTCTGGCCCTTGATTTTATGATCTTACTTCATAACTTTTAAACCTGGAAATCAAGGCCAGTTTTGCAATAATATATTGCATGGAAAAAATATTTTAAAAGTAAAAATAAAGATAATTTATCAGGCCTGTCAGAGACCCACATCTGGTTGAAAATTCTTATGTGAGTTTCCAAAGGATTAAAAGGGTAACCCCTTTAATCGAGCAAGCCAATTATGAGGCAAACAGACAATAACCTGAAAAACAAGAACAAAAAAGAAAATAGCACTTTCAAATTAGAGATCAAGTTAAATTTATTTTCCCCAGACATAAACCCATGTGTATAAGGTCAATTAAGTTATGACAAAGGAGCCAATAATATACAATAAGGAAAGGACAGTCTCTTTAATAAATGGTGTCGGGAAAACTGGACAGCCACATGCAAAAGAGTAAAATTGGACCACTATCTTACACCACACACAAAACTTAACTCAGAATGGATTAAATACTTTAACATAACATTCCTAAAAGAAAATACAGGCAGAAAGCTCCTTGACATTGGTCTTGGCCATGATTTTTTACATTTGACATCAAAAGCAAAGAAAAACAAAAACAAAACAAACACAAAAAACTAGGTGTGACTATATCAAACTGAAAAGCTTCTGCACATCAAAGGAAACCATCAACAAAATGAAAAGGCAACCTACGGAATGGGAGAAAATATTGACAAATCATATATCTGATAAGGGATTAATATTAAAAATATATAAAGACCTCATGTCACTCAATAGCAAAAAAAAAAAAAAATCCAATTAAAAAATGAGCAGAGATATTTTTCCAAAAGCAACATACAGCTGGCTAACAGGTACATGAAAAGGTGCTCAACATCACTAATCATCAGGAAAATGCAAATCAAAATCACAATGAGCTATTACTTCATATCTGCTAAAATGGCTGTTATCAAAAAAACAAGAAATAACAAGTATTGGGGAGGATGTGGAGAAATGGAAACCCTGTGCACTGTTGATGGGTGCGTAAACTGGTACAGCCTCTCTGGAAAACAATATGGAGGTTCTTCAAAAAACTAAAAATAAAACTACCACATGATCCAGTCGTTTGACTTCTGGGTATTTATCCAAAGAAAATGAAAACACGAACTCAAAAAGATATATGCATTCCTATGTTCATTGCAGCATTATTTATAAGAGCCAATATGTGGAAACAATCTAAGTGTCCAATGATGGATGAATGGATAAAGAAAATATGGTATATATGCAATTGAATATTATTTAGGCATAAAAAAGAAGGTAACCTTGCCATTTGTGAAACATGGATGGACCTTGAGGGCAATTATGCTAAGAGAAATAAGTCAAGCAGAGAAAGATAAATACTGTATATTATTTATATATGGAATCTAAAATAATTTTTAAAAAAAAACCTGAACTCATAGATATAGAGAGCACATTGGTGGTTGCCAGAGGCAGGGGTGCAAGGAGTGGGGGATGGGGTGGTATAGGAGTGGTGGGGGGTGGAGGAGGGTAGACAAAATGGGTGAAGGGACTCTAGAGGTGCAAACTTCCAGCTATAAAATAAGTGAGGGGAATGCAATATACAGCCTGGTGACTATAGTAAATAATATTGTATTGCACATTCAAAAGTTGCTAAGAGAGTAGATCTCAAAAGTTTTTAAAAAATTAAATGTATTGCTCCTATATAATTCATGTATGCTGTAGACTCAATAACAAAACCACAACCACAACAACTACTACAAGAGCAGCAACATCACCACCAACATAAATCCATTCTCTTTAGCTTGGGGGAAATTTAGAGCTGTGAAATTAACTGGATTATTTTAACTGGAAATTGATCATATTGGGTTCCACATGTAAGGAGTTTAGAAAATCATAACAAGTAAAAGTGTGAACAGACTGAAAAATCATCAACTCTTCTAGGATCCCAAAGAGAGGTAAGGACAAAAGTCAAATCCCTACCCCCCCAGGATTGGTGAGACAGAGAAGTAAATACAGGGGTAATGGTTCACTGGCACAGAGAATCCCAAGGGCAGGCTCAGTGAGAACCAGTGCCTGGAACCAGTGCTATGGTAGGATGACTTGAACTATAACTGACAAATTGCTGGACAATTCTGAGAGCTAAAATCTCCAGGGGGACCCATTCACAGGGAGTTTGAGGAAGAGGGTTTCCACAGTTTTGTGAAGTTTACCTCCAGTAGCTCAACCAGATTCTCACAGTGAATATGAAATAAAATCCCCTTGTGCTTCTGAGAGGAAAGGAACCATTTTGAAATATACCAGAGCACTCTCTTTTTCTTAACAAAGTCTGTTCTCAGCAGAAACTAGTTACCAGAGCCTAAACTGCTGGGTTATTAACTGACCAGCCTAACTGACCAGAGAGAAGAGAAATACAACTCCAGTCAGCTCTAGCCTTCTACACATGAGAAGGGAAATACCCAACTTTAGCTAATTCTAAGAACACTAAGACACGTGTGAAGTTCACAGTCCAGAAGCATATGCTTACTAATAATCCGAGTCCTTACCATAGGACTATAGAATGCTTCCCTTCTTTTTTTATTCATAATTGCCAACACTTGGAAGCAACCAATATGTCCTTCAGTAGGTGAATCGGTAAATAACCTGTGGTACATCTAGACAATGGTATATTATTCAGCAGTAAAAAGAAATGTGCTATCAAGCCATATTATTCAGCAGTAAAAAGAAATGTGCTATCAAGCCATGGAGGAACCTTAAATACATATTCCATGGTCCGTGGCCCCCTTCCTCTAAGTGAAAGAAGCCAGTATGAAAAGGCCTCATGCTGTATGATTCCATCTATATGACATTCTAGAAAAGGTAAAACTATAGAGACAGTAAAACTATCAGAGATTGTCAAGGATTGAGGGTTGGGGGAGGGAAGAGGATTTTTAGGACAGTGAAAATACCCTGTATGATACTATAATGATGGATATATGTCATTGTCCAAACCCATAGAATATACAACACCAAGAATAAACTCTGAGGCAAACTATGGACGTTGGGTAATTATGATGTATCAGCGTAGGTTCATCAATTGTAACACTCTGGTGGAGGATGTTGATAATGGGAGAGGCGATGCATGTGTGGGGGCAGAGGATATGTGGGAAATCTCCGTAACTTCTTCTCAATTTTGCTGTGAATTTAAAACTGCTCTACAAACATGAAGTGATTTTTTAAAATTTACCATGTAAAGAAGGGGAGAAACCAAAGCTATCCATTAGTGAGTTTACTGAAGAACATGTGAAGAGAATTAATTTCTTTTGAATCATTTCTCTGAGATGTTTTCAGAGGACAATAAAGCCCCTACTCAGGGAGGAAGGGCAGAAGTGGCTGCCAAAGAGAGACAGGAAGTGAACCCTAATGGAGATTTTGCTGAGATCTTTAAACAGGTGGATCTCTGTAAACATTAGAGGAGGGAGACATCAGTGTTTAATTAATAACCTCGATATAAAATTATCTGAAAGATGACACAGGTACGGTATGAAAACATATTAAAATCATATTGAAATAAAGCAAAAAATTATAAATATTAAAATTACCAACAGTCGAGTTTCAGCTATATGTCAGGCACTATCTCTCATTATCTCTTGTACTGTCAATGGTTTATTACAATGTGTGTTATTTCCTTTGTATTATAGGCAAGAAACTAGTAAGAGAATTTGGCTTGAATTAATTATATTTTCCAGGTGCCATTGAGGTTCTGAGATGCTGGAACATGGCTTGACTACTGCAACAGGTCTGGACCTCTGGACATAGCCACTGAATCAGAGGAGGACATGGGCATGTCTGCCTGCTTCAGGGCTAACACAGTTTGTAGTGAGAGGCTCAATGACCAGATGGGAATCATTTACAATTTCTGGACCAACATTTGGGTGATTAACAGTTTTGCAGCAGGAAAATAAATGCCACTTACAATAAGGAAATTGCTAAGAATAAAACCCAATCAGACCCATAACAATATTTATAAAATAAAAATCCAGTAACTTTCCATAGTTTTCATTATGTGCTGTCTCACCTTGTCTAAAATTGTGGTTAATTCTGTAGTTTCTTTTTACCAGTGGATGCAGTAGGAGTGGGAAATGGAAAGAGTGCTGGAGTCAGGGGAGAGGATTCTAGTTCCTACTCCAAACCCAAATGGTATGACTCTGAGAAAACTATTTGGACCTCTATTTCCATGTACATTTGTCAAATGAACCTATAGAATTGAGATATTACGCTTCTTTCTAATTTTGACATTCTACAAGTGTGCTGTAAACTTCATGCTTCCCTTACAATACCATTCTGCAACACCCAGATACCAATATTTGGCTTCTTCCACTTGCCCTGGAAGATATCATTGTCTTTTGAAAGAACTGCTGAAGGGTTTAACATGAAGGAGTAAGAATATGTCATTCTTTCTATTGAGTGATACGATCAGAAAAGGCTTCTCTCTCCCCTGTTGCTAAATATGAGTAGTAAAGGATTTCAAAATAGATAGGAGGAGGTAGACAGATGTCCCAGTCCTTATATCCCTGACACCAAAGGATATAATAGTGCCCTCTGAGAGGGGAGAGAGAGCTTGCCATGTCTAATAGCAATACCACATTTTTCGCTTTTTCGTAAATAGAGATCTACAGCTGACTCCTGGTTCTTGCCTGGATGCCATTCTTTCTACAAATTGTCAGCAGAAGCTTTGCAATGTAGCTAATTGGTGAGTTCACCTAGAGCCTAAAGCATATATCTAATTGAGTCTGAAAAAGAAAGAGGACATGACAACCAATATACTAAGAAAGAATATAGTCTCAGTGAACTAAGACTCACACAAATGAATATATTTAAGAAATAAAGAACAGTAAAAGGTAGAGAATATTAATAAGTATATTAGTTTCCTATTGCTGCTATACCAAATTATCACTAGTTTAGTGGCATAAAACAGTGCAAATTTATTAAATTACACTTCTTTGGCTAGAAATCCATTGTTCAACATGAGTCTGAACTCACGAAATATCATTGTTCAACTGTGCTAAAATACAGGCAAATCTATGTTCTTTTCTGGAGGTTCTAGAGGAGAATCCATTTCCAGGTTATAGTGACTACCTATATTCCTTGGCTTGTGTCCTCTTCTATATTGAAAACCAACAAAGATGGGTTGAGTCCTTCTCACATCATATCACTCTGACCTCTTCTGCTTTCCTCTTCCACTTGGAAGGACCTTTGTGATTTTATTGGGCTCACCCAGGTAATCCAAGATGATTTCTTCATCTCATTGTCCTCCATTTAATCACATCTTCAAAGTCCTTTTTGCTATGTAAAGTACCATATTAGCAGTGTCCAAGGATTAGGATCAGGACATCCCTTGGCTGGGTAGGGGTAGGAGGGGTGGGAATTATTCTGCATACCATAATAAATAAATGCTGAGCTAACTGGCAAGGACTGCAAGTGCTGGGGCTTGGTCAATGAGGCTGCTGTGGGCTGGAGCACTAAGGAAGCCTCCCGGAGAAGGTGGACCAGAGCCTGAAAGTGGCTAAATAGGAAGGAAGTTGCAGAGTCCTTGATAAGAGTGTGCATCTAATGGGATGTGAGTCAGGAGGTAAGAAGACAAAATAATTCCTCTTTATATCAAGTGCCATCCCCTGTGCCTCTTCTATTGGGAAGAGAACCTTCCTGAATATGACCCATGTGGCTGTCTGTATTCACTCCTTAGGCAGGTTGTATCTAGAAATCATGAAATATCAAGTACAAGATGTTCCTCTCTTACCAAATTCCAGTTTATTAAGTGTCCTTCAATATCCCCATTCAGATATGCTACAGAAAAAGGGAGCTATTGAGCCAACTGGTGTCACATTTGATGAAACTCCAGTAGAGGTGGGCAAAGCCATGCTTTACCATCACATAACTCCAGGGCTTGGCAGATGACTATGATGCTACTAAACTCTAAAGTTGGTAACTGGACTTTGAGCTCTGTGCCTTAAATGCCCCTGTTAGACTCCTTTGACAATAACCAAACAGCAAGGCTTTTAATTAAGTAAGCACTGGAATAAAACCCACCTGAAAAAGCCTACTTTTTTTTTTTTTAACCTGTATCCAGTATTTAGAGACTGCACTGAGATTGAGCAGACAATAAGGAACTGTTGAAACATGTGGGAGTGCACTTGAGTTCTGGAACTTTCCACCTCCCCAAGCCTGGGGAAACTTTCTGGTGTGTTTCTGCTCCCAAGAGAATGTGATGATTATTCACACTCTGGCTTGTGGGGCTCCGATGTACAATTTTCTGCCCCCTCATTGGGACATAACGACTGCCTTTAGAGCCTAGAATCAAGGATACTACATCAGTGGATTTTAGGTCAGACAAGGAATAAGAAAGGCATTTATGGCAGAAGAAAGGAATAGAATTTCATGTCCCTGGATTTTCCTGGCCTCTCATTCTTGGAAAATGAGAGACCCTAACTGACTTTCCTGCAGAGTGGAGTTGACTTGCCCTGAGGCCTGCTCTTCCCATCGTCCCACAAGCACCTTCTTTGCTGTAGGTACCAGGAGAAAGTTCCTTTTAAAGTCCAGGGGCCATTTTAGGGTGTCTTCAGCTGCCAGGGAAAGAATTAAGTGTGGTGGAGGAGGGTCAGGCTGGTTACTCTGAGGGGTGGACAGACTCAACTGGTGATGTCAAGGAATTACTCCAAATGGGTTCCTCTTAGATGATTAAAATTCTCCCTTGGCTCAAACTCACAGGATCCAGAACTCCTCTCTCTCTGGCTGAGTATTCCATGAAGAAGAGGGATAGAAATAGGAATCTTGCCACTGCATCAGAAAGCTCCTTACAGAGACAACTCCCTTAGGGCACTGTCTGGGAATCAAAAGGTGCATTTAAGGGGATTTGCTCTGTAACTGGAGCCCACCTGGGATTGGGGAGAGTATGGCCTTGGGGTCTTATACAACTGGATTTGAATCTTGGCTCTCTTGACCACTTACTGTTCTTGAGCAGATAATAACCCCCCTGAGCCAGAGTTTCTCAACTAGTAAAATGGGGATTATAAAAACTATCTGGCAGGAGCAGAGATACTTTATGTTAAAGACCAGACACATTGCCTGGCAGCTACGTAAGAGTAATGATGATGATGATGATGATGATGATGATGATGACGACGACGACGACAACAACGATTATGATGATGATATCAAAAGCTTATCCCTTCAAGTTTCAGATTATATCAGCTTAATACAGTAAATTAAATAAAATAATTACACACTTTTTTGCTTTCTTAAGAAGGCAAATCCATAAGTCTTTCATTCTCAAAATAATACCATTCGCCAAGGTCACAACAAAATAGATCTGCCTTCCCCAAACCTCTCAGATGCATGCCTATCCAGGTTGTAGTGTCATTGCCCAACAAGATTAATGACAATTTCTATTAAACACCTATACACTGTCTGGCATGGAGGAGGCATTAAAAGTGGTGGCTATTATCATTATAACAAAAGCTTACCCTTTTCAAGTGTTAAATTATACTAGCTTGTATGAAAACTACATAAAACGTGTTGCATACTCCTCTACTCTCTTAAAAATAATATATTGAATATGATTTTAAGTCTTTCTTAATTTCATTGACACTATCATAAGAACATCACTTAGTGTGTTGGGCACTATTACTACCTGCTGTCAGAGGCTATAAGACATTTAGGGCCAATAGCTCCAAACTAGATGATATATTGCTATCTTTCTTTTTCAGGTCTAAAATTAATATAATTTTATTTCATTTCTTCTCTTCAGATTGTCAAGTATCACTTCTTGCTGGTATCATTTTAAATGTCTTTTGCAACAATCATCCACTCTCATTTTAATTTGGTATGCAGTGAAATAAACAACAAAAAACAAGCTTTGCAAAATGGTATGGGAACAAAGAGCCTATAGGTATTGAGTTAGGACCTGTAAATACTGGTCAAGAACTATAAAGAGGGTCTTTTTGGACATGGGCTAAACTAATCTGTACTCAAGAACAGAAACAAAGCCAGTCAGAATTATAAGTAAACAGATCAAATAAATACTAAGTGAGCCTTTATAATGGTCAGAAACTTCATGGTCTTTTCTGACAATGCCTTCAACTAACTTGTGCTCAGGGGAAATAGTCACACAAGTTAGAGCTAAGCAAGTCACACAAGAAGAGCCACGGATATTGAGTGAGAACTTAGTGATGGTCACTATGGAAGTAGTGAATTGTTATGACACGTATTTCAGTTATCCAGAGGCAATTTTCTTGGGTCTTTTTTCTCAGCCTTGTTTGGTTTAAGGGAGATTTGCAGGAAAGGAACAGCTGATAAGTGGGTGTTTTTGTAGTTTCTTTCAGGAGGCAAGGTCATAGTGAAGACAAAGTGCATGGTGTGGGAAAGGCTCAATGATCCAGGCAGGTTTCAGTCTTATGAGGAGTGTGCATCTGGATAATAGGGCTCTGAAGATATGAGTAGAAATCGTGTTTTCAATTCTAAGCAAATGTATAATTGTCATTGGAGCTGGTGCAAGATCAACCAGTGTTCAAGTGTTCAGATCAAAGTCAGTCTTTGGCATCAGAGACCCAGAGGGACTTAAAGGCCCATTGGAAGCTCTTTAGCCTTGGTCCAGGTTTCTTCAGAACACCTTTAAGCAGTAACAAACATACTCAAACAATCAGTGCCTAAACTTTTCTTCAGGACCAGCAAGTACAATTCACAGAAAACTTCCGGTTAAAATGAGAATGTGAAAAATAGGCTCCCGGAGGAGTCCAGGGGCTGAGATTCTGGGTTATAGAACTGTTGGTTTCTCCTTTCCTGCTTTGCCTTGTGGACAACCAGGGATAACTTGTTCCTTTTATATTTGTCTCAGGAGTTCAAGAATTTTCACTGGCCAAAACACTGCTAAGGAATTGTTTCTGCTCTCACTGTAGAAAGATGGAGATGCCAGGTTCCAGCAGGTGATGAGACAGGATAGAAGTTTATCAAGAGAGTTTATTATTATTTCTGCTTGATCTAAAGACAACCCAGATATACAATTATATATTTTCTTTCACATCAGACTGTAAACACCATTAAAAAAAGAATGGTGTCTGTCTTGTTCACTTCTGTATTTCTAGTGCCTAGAACTTTTGAGTGATTGAATGAATATCTACTGAGATTAAAGAATATAAGCTCAATATGAAAATTCTCAACACAGTTTTAGGGAACCCTACTTAGTGAACTATAGAATTGAAGAAGGAAAAGGCTAAACACCTTCTAGATATTTCTAGGAGGTTCCAACAAATGCCAAATAGTAACAGTATTTGGAGAAATCATCCTTTTGGTGATTTGGAGTATCCATACAGTTTTCAAAGTTGTAGCAAACATTGAAAGATAATAGGATTCTAAGAGGCAGTCATTTGTGTAGTAAAAAGGAAGGTCCTACTAAATATTGCTGTCGTTTAATAGCAATAAGCTTTTATATTTAAAGAAAATGTAAATACTGATATATCGAGTACCCCATAATCATATACTCTATGAGTCTAATTCCATTTTGCAATTCTAATGAAAACATGGAAATGGAGTTTTATCTGATTCAGCACAAAGGATATTACAATAATCTAATATGACAATTACAAAAGAATAAATCAGAATCTTGGTGTTTATTAAAGAGCAGGCATTACTTTATAAGTATTCAAAAAAAAAAAAAAAGAAAGAAAAAGAAAAAGAAAAAAAGAACAGAAAAGAAAGCCAGGGGAAAAAATCTGATGACAAAAGAGAATGACACCAAAACTTTAAATCAGTGTTAAAAATTGCTTCTAAAAAATATTGCACTAAAGCTACATTTTCCAAAAGAGGTCTGAAGGCTTATTATATCAGCATCATCTGGGTATTGATAAAGACACATATTCCAAGGTCTCACATATGCCAAATGAATCTGAATCTCTAGGAGTCAAGTTGAAGCATTGAATATTATTATACTCTCCAGGAGATTATGATGCACAGTCAGTTTTGGGAACTAAGGCTAAACTGTTGGAAGTCTTCAAATATATATTTTTCTTCATCTCACTGATCAAGGTCAGCTTCCTTCAGGAAGCTTTCTGTGATTTCTTTTACCTACTAGAAAAATTTCTGTTTTGTTTTTTTTTTTAATCTCCTACCTCCTTATCTTGAGATGACATTGAGTCAGAATGTGCTATCTTATAGAACCATGAAATTTAGTTAGTAGAAGAATGGGGAAGAAGCAACATAATATTTTAGTTATCTTCACTTTGGATCTTTAGATCCTGCTTTATTATATTAGTTCAAGTATTCTCTCAGACAGAGTGACAGACATAATGTTGATGCAAGAATGTCTAAACCTATAGAAAATTGTGTAAGAGTTTATTTGAGCCGAACTGAGGACATGCCCAGAAGCAAGATCTCAAAAATGTTCCAAGGAATGGCAGTCCTGGGAATATAAGAAAGATTACATGAAATCCATTGGTGGTTGATTAAGGAGATGGGGGAAAGCAAAGTAGGAAAATCCCTATGATTGGATGAAAAGTAAAAGTAAGAAGAGAGGTATGTTTCTTTCACTTTGGTGGGTACAAGATCTAACGTTTAGCATTTACAGTAAGTAGAGATGGAATACAGGCAACAAGATCATGTGTTCCTGTGAGGATGGTTATGCCTCTGAGGGGTCTGGAAAAGAGGATTATTCTGGCATTTCAACAATGTGCTAACCTAGATGCACAAGAACAATGGAAGGGCTTGCTTAAGGCAAAGATAAACCTTTTACCAGGGAAGTTATAGGCCTGAGGCATGACTACTCGCCATGACCTGTCCAGTTAGGAATTTATGATCAGATCAGATCAAATCACCCTGTGAGGTTACTTTCAACCATTGAGCTTATCAGATTTATTACTTTTTCATTCACAATAGTAATATTCAAATGAAATTTGTATGTAACCCATATCTTTGATGCAAAAGATTCTAGGAGACAGTGTTTTGGAAGGGTATCACAGCTCGTTTATATTGAGCCTAAGGATTTTCCTACTAATGAGCTTGACATCTAAATCTTGATCCAAGCTCTAGATAGATTTTAGTTAACAGTAAGAACCTAGGTTTAGAGCAAAGACCTAGGTTTAAATTCCATCTGTAAGACTAATGTGATTTTAGAGAAAAATTGCTAAATTTTTCATTTAAATTTAATTTTAATATAGAAAAGTTGCTTCACCTTTCCACCTCTAGATTTTGTCATCAAGTGAAGGTTCAATATCTCATATGGAATAATAATAATATATATTTATACTGTGCTGGCAGGAAAATTACTGCTTGGCTATCGTCCATGGGAACATAGGCTATCGCCCATAGGAACATAGACTATCACCCATGGGAACATAACATTCTAACAATAAGCTTTCTGCTTCTGTACCCCTGCTTGCACACCTGACCTGTAGGTTGACAGGTAGTGAATAGGAGAAAAATAGACCTTTGTGTTTAAGACAGAATGAGGAATGGGATTTAGGGCTTAAAAACCCTGTACCTCCACATTTCGGGGCTGCTTAATTTGGGGTCTGCGTACCCCTGGCAGACCCAGCTGGCTGAATAAAGAGTGTGTTTCCTATAACTCACTGATTTCTGGTGGTCTGTGTGTCTTTCGGGAGCTGGCAGCCACAACAATACAATCTGTATATTTGCTTAAAACTGAGGAAAATATGTATGTAAAAAGATATTCATGGAAGTGCTATTTTCAATAGAAAAAAGGAAAGAATCTAAATGATTATTAATAAGTAAAATAAATTATGGTGTATCTCTATGTGGAATGCCAGAAAGGCACTAAAAAGAAAAATAAATGTACTGATCTAATTTTAAGTGAAAAAATGCAAAACTGTGTATAGATGATCCTATTTGTGTTAAAATACATAATATATAATATCTATATTAAATATATAATAGATATTATATATACTTCACACATATAAGTTGTATGAGAAGAAACATTTCTGGAAGGAGACTAAAGAAACTGTTAACAGTGACACCTCTGGGTCATGGGACTATGGATATTTCCTTTTCTATAATCTCTGTATTTTTTAATTTCTTACTTTGGGTTTTATAACAAAAAAAAAACATTAAAATGCATAAAAATAGTAGTTTTGCTATAAAATATCTGAATTACTTTTAAAGTTTTTTAAAAGATAATATTTACTTGAGGGGCCCTTGTAGCTACTAGAAATACATTCATCTTCCCTGAACGATCATATCAGTGCATTACAGCTGTCATACACACAGCCACCAACTCCAATGCATTTTACTATCTAGAATAGTAAAACTCTTTAAGAGTAAGCAACTGGACCAAGTTCAATTGATTTGATCTGTTCATGTTATATGGTGTTTCATGATAGGAAAGTTATTATTTGAAAATGTAGTTATTCAGAAAAAAAATTTCATGAAAAATAAAAAATAAAATATAAAGCATACCAACAGTAATCCCAAAGGATAGCCAACAAAATGTATGGAAAGAAAGCCACAGTCCTCACTGAGCTTGTATTAAATCCTAAGAAATTAAACATTTAGTGCATCCAAGCCTCCTGCTCAATCTTCTGAACTCCCAGAGCATGCATCACTTGATTGAGAAGTCTGTGCTGAAGTCCACTGTGCCACATATTATGCCTGACATTAAGGTCAGAGAGGTGCCATCCTTGCCCTCTGAGAGCTTTGGCTTTTGTCATTAGTGTAGTTCATATTACATCATGTTATAGCACATTGCAAATATGCTTTAAGGAAGAACCAGGTATTATTCATATTTGTTTACTATATCTAGTATCCAATTTTAATTGCAGCAAAAAGTTGAAATGGTAATTTTCTCTCCAAAATAATGTCAGAGGAATAAAGGGAAAAATGACATTGGATGAAAATAATTAGAATTGTTGGACTGAGGAAGATGCTAAAATTCCCTGATTGCCTATCATGTGCCAAAGTTATTCCAGGGAATGTGTTTGTTATCCTTTGTTTAATCCTCACCCCAATCCTGTGAGCTGGAAAAGAAACTAAGCCATACAGAGGTCAATACACCTTACTCCCTTCTGACCCATCCTCCTCAGCTTAGCCAGGTGACTCAGTATAGTTACTTATTGGCTTAACAGCCTTCCATGGCTCTCCAATGTCCTTGGAATAATATCCAAAACCATCAATTGGCCTTTAGGGATCGATGCAACCTGATGCATTCCCATATCTCCAGCCTCATTTCTTGCCACTCTTTCTCCTGCTCTCTTCTTTCTTGGCCCTCTAGCAGTTTATATAATTCTACCCTTATCTGCACAGTGTTTTCAATATAATAGAAGGATTTTATACCCTTCAATTTATTTGACCCTCCCCATCAAGAACAAGGATAGGCTAGGAAGGTGCTTGAGTTCATTGAGGACAAGAGTGAGTTTTCCCAGGACCTTAGGATAGAATGAGTAATCTCATATTTAATGTTTGGGATTAAGTATCCATAGAAACCAAGCTGCAGACTCTGAAAGAAACTGATCTAAAAAAAGACTGACATCATTAACACCCTAAGGAAAAAAATCTGACAGAGGTGGCAACCAAGTCCAGATAATGGATGACCAAACACTATGAAGCAGCATGATTCCAGCAGGATGTAGGCCCAAGCTGGGTCTCATAAACCTAGTCAATGGCATCTTCTCTTTGGTAAAGATCAATGACTCTGGCTATTAGAGCCCTTTGTCCAGATTCTGTTCTCTCTAAACAAGTAATTAAGGCACAAAGAAAGGACACTGATTGCCTATGTACTTAACCTAGTGCTCGATATTTAAAAGCTTTATATTTTTTAATTCCCTCACAACATGATGAAGTAGGCATTTTTGCCCCGAGGTTACATGTAGGAATCAGAGACCTATAGAGAGGTTAAGCAACAAACCTGGTTACACAATGAGTAGCGGAGCTGGGATTCAAACCCAGGTGTATCTGATGCTCTGCCCCAGTCTCTTTCCAGCTCCAGATGGTAGGTAGAGAGGAAGTGCCCCTCAGCCTTTTTGTGCTCTTTAATCATCCCATTGGACGGTACAATGTTGGGAACTCCTGTCGAAAACTGGCTGACCACTCTTTGGAATTGCATTATAAAGTATTTATTGTTTAAAGGCAGAAATTCCACTTACCTTTTGAACACAAAAAGCTCTGTAGTGAAGGGACAAGTGGGTGACTCCCCAACATCCGTCTCCCCTTCTCTTGGTAATTACCCTGATTTTTGTTGAGTATTAATACGAACCCTTCCCAGCCCAAGCACTTTGGCTAAAACTGACTTCACCCTGGCCGTTGGGGAAGGACAGGTGATTCAGACTGGTGTGACCCTGTACTCTGGCCCCATCATGTGTCTGTGTGTGTGTATGAGTGTGTGTGTGTGTGTGTGTGTGTGTGTGTGTGTGCGCACACACACCATATTTTCTTTATTCATTCATCCATTGACAGACATTTAGGTTGTTTTCATATCCTACCTATTGTGAATAATTCTGCAGTGAACATGAGAATGCAGATATCGCTTTTTTTAATTAGTTTTATTTTATTATTTTTTTTTCTTTTTGGTGACATTGGTTAACTTAATCCAGTAAATTTCAGGGGTACAATTGAACAGTAAGGCATATATATATTGCATTGTGTGTTTCCCTCCCATAGTTAAATTTCTGTCACCACATATTTGACCCCTTTTACCCCATCTACCTCCCCACTCCCCCCTGCCGCCCTACTAGTAACCACTAGTCTATAGTCCGTATCCATGAGTCTCTATTTCTTTGTTCGGTTTGTTTGTCGCTTTTAGGTTTATATCCGACATATGAGTGATATCATGTGGTTTTCAACGTTTTCTTTCAGGCTTATATTGCTTAGCATGACTATCTCCAGGTCCATCCATGTTGTAGCAAATGACAGTATTTCATCTCTTCTTTTGGCTGAGTAATATTCCATCGTATATGTGTACCACAGCTTCTTTAGCCAAACATCTAACGTAGGACACTTCAGTTGCTTCCATGTCCTGGCCACTGTGAATAATGCTGCTATGAACATCAGTGTGCAAATCTCCTTTTGGATATGAATTTTCAAGTCTTCAGGATAAATATCCAGCATAAGGATTGTTGCATCCTATGGTAGATCACTTCTTAGTTTTTGGAGGAACCGCCATACTGGTCCGTGTGTCTGTTATCTACCAGTACCACACTGTTTTGATTACTACCACTTTGAGTATAATTTGGAGTTGGGCAGAGTGACGTCTCCAGCCTCGTTCTTTTTTCTCAGGATGGCTTTAGCAATTCGGGGTCTTTTGTGCTTCCATATAAATCTGATGAGTTTTTGTTCTATTTCTTTAAAAAATGCTGATGGGATTTTGATGGGGATTGCATTAAATCTATATAATGCTGTAGGCAATATGATCATTTTAACTATGTTGATTCTTCCAATCCAAGAACATGGAATATCTTTCCATTTCTTTGTATCTTCTTCGATTTCCTTTAATAGGGTATAGTAGTTTTCATTGTATAGGTTCTGCACGTGTTTCATTAAATTTATTCCTAGGTATTTTATTCTTTTTGTTGCAATTGCAAAAGGAATTATTTTTTCCACTTCTTTTTCTGACGCTTCATTATTAGAGTATAGGAATGCTATGGGTTTTTGAACGTTGATTTTGTATCCAGAGACTGTACTGTATTTGTTTATTGTTTTTAGTAGTGTTCTTGTGGAGTCTTTAGGGTTTTCTATATAGAGAATCATGTCATCCGTAAATAGTGACTGTTTGACTTCTTCGTTTCCTATTTGGATGCATTTTATATCTTTCTCTTGCCTGATTGCACTTTCTAGGACCTCCAGTTTTATACTGGATAACAGTGGTGATAGTGGACAACCTTGTCTTGTTCCTGATCTTAGAGGAAATGATTTTAGTTTTTCACCATTAAGTATAATGTCAGCTGAGATTATGTCATCTGGCCTTTATTATGTTAAGGTACTTTCCTTCTACACTGATTTTGTTAAGTGTTTTGATCATACATGGATGCGGCATCTTGTCAAAGGCTTTTGTGCATCTATCGGTATGATCATATGATTCTTATTTTTTACTTTGTTTTGTGGTATATCAAATTAATCGATTTGTGTATGTTAAACCATTCCTGTGCTTCTGGAATGAAGCTCACTTGATCTTGGTGCAATCTTTTTTTTTAATAATCTTTTCAACATGTTGTCGTATTTGGTTCGCTAGTATCTTATTTAGGATTTTTGCATACATGTTCATGAGAGATATTGGTCTGTAGTTTTCTTTTTCTGTGTTATCTTTACCAGGTTTTGATAAATTCGTCTCATAAAATGAATTAGGAAGTGTCGCCTCCTCTTCAATTATAGGTATTAGATCTTCTTTGAATGTTTGGTAGAATTCACTGGTGAAGCCATCTAGTCCTGGACTTCTACTTTTTGGTAGGTTTTTGATGATTGTTTCAATTTCCATACTGCTGATCAGTGTATTTAGATTTTCCAGTTCTTCTTGATACAGTCTAGGAAGGTTGTATCTTTCTAAATACTGGTCCATTTCTTCAAGGTTATTAAATTTCGTGTTATATACTTTTTCATAGTATTCTTGTATGATCCTTTGTATTTCTGTGAAGTCAGTCATAATTTCCCCCTTTTCAGCACTGATTTTGTTTATTTGTGTCCTTTCTCTTTTTTCTTTAGGAAGTCTAGCCAGGGTTTTGTCAACTTTATTAACCCTCTCAAAGAACCTGCTCCCAACTCAGCAGGAAGCAGTTTTACAAATTCAGAGTGCTTGCTTAATGAATGAGTTAATCTCAGTCCCTCCCTATCTATCTGGGAAGACCTTTAAAGTAAAGCTTGAAATTGCTGGAGGCTACTCTAGCACCTTCTTGGGGCAAACCCTGATTCTCATGCTCTACACCACCAGCCCGTGCTTTGGAAACACCAAAGATTTCGGAGTGCGGAATAAATGTTGGCTTTGAAGGATGAAGGCACACCTGGCTGTCAGGGGTAGAGGTCTGAGTCCACAAAGTGACATGGCCATGAAATTGGATTCTAGAGTAGTCATCGTTTAACCACTTTGCAGCCATCACTATGCTGGTGAAAGCTATGGTTCTCCTCAGGAAAATGCAATTTATGAACACACACACTTACAAATGATTTCAGAAGGTTCATATGTTAGAAATCTCATTTTGAAAGTGGAAGTATTTCCTCAACAGTACTTGGCACCTGAGAGGAGGCTCACCTACCAGAGCCTCAAGTGGCAGTGTGCAATTTCTACACGACAGAGTATCCACTATGCCTGCCGCCTTTGACAATTTGACCCTGCAACTCTGCAGGGAAAGCTTGGCCAGGGCTCGGGACCCACAACCCGGACTGGGTCTCATCAGGGTCTACCTGTTGCTAGGCTCCAGGACACACCGAGCTCAGGATCCACCATTCTGAGCCCTGTGGGTCCCTTGCTTCACGTGCCTCCCCTGCCTCTGTACTTGACGCGCACCCGCAGTTCTTCCATTCCCGGGGTTCCCCCGCCGCCTTGCCAGTGGGCCTGCGGAGAGCGAGTTTTACACATTCAGTTCTCATCTCAAGTTTTTATTCGCTTGTGGAAGTGGTGCCCCACTAGTTAAAAGAGAAAGGTGAATAGTGCATCTTGGAAGTTAGGTATCCCTGAGTAGGGAGGCCGCCAACCTAGAGGGGGAGCGATGTGATGCGAGACAGGTGAGGCTTCTGGACACTGAGGAGTCGGGTGCCTCCCCTGAGTCGGGTCATTCACGGCACGCGGGGGCGGAGAGAGGGGCGCTGTTTTTTTCTTCCTAGGAGAACCAGCTAGCTGGGGTCCTTGCCTGTTCCTCACAGTCCCCTGATACTTCTGCTGTGCTCGCTGCGCGCTCAGACCCCGAGATCCTGGAAACAGTGAGAAGCTTCTTCACACTCTACCCGCTGAGGGCACCAAGTCGGCACATGGGATCTTCCAGGCAAGCTTGGAGCGGAAAGCTCAGGCTGAGGAATCCTGAAACAGGTCGTGTAGGGTGGGACAGGCTCGAGGAGCTGTATAATTGAGTGTGAGGGAGCACGCTTATTCTCGAGAGTGAGAACAGGTGTGATGCGAACAGGTCACCGCCATGCAGGTATGTAGATGTGACCACACGAGACTGGGAGGCACGCTGGGGCCGCGATGAAGAGTGAACCCAGGCATATGGCCATGCGCGCCAGTGTTGGTTTGCGAGTGCTTGTGCTTTGGGGAGTGGGCACGTGTCTGGAGACAGTAATGAGTTTATGCGTGTGGGAGAGTATGACTGGAAGTGACTGTGAGCAATAGTCTCTGCAGAGACTCTTCAGCTCCGTCAGTGCAGCCCTGCTCTCTATTGGAGAACTGCAGTGCGGGAGATGGGGGCACAGGTCCGGAATTGCACTCCCATGGGACATCCTGGCAAATAGCTACCGGAAGCAGGGGACGTACTTGTGTGGCAGTCTAGACTCCCAACTGGATATATTATTGTGCAGTTGGGAGTCTAGGCTGCCACACAAGTTGGGGAATCCTAAAGTATGGATCAGGATGTTAACGAATCCCCTAAGTGGGCTAGGAAGCTCTTTCGGATCCCTACCTTGCTGGGGGCCAGGCAAATTATTAATCACAACATTTCTTCAGGAGGGAAATATGGCCCCCATTTTAAAAATGAGTACATTGGGGCACTGCAAACTTATTTGCCCATAATCCTACTGCCTGAAATTGGCACAGCTGGAATTGAGTTCAGTTTGGCAAAGTTCTTGCTCCCAGCTCCATCTCTTGCTTCCCACAACCAGCCTTGCTCCTCTGTGGGTGATTCCAGCTGCCTGAAGTAGACACCCTACTTGGGCACAGAATCAACATTGCTTGCTACACATTAATCCTCCAAGCCTCGCTTGCATGGGGGTCTAGAGTCAGACTTGGGGGAGTCAAAAGTCCCTGCAATCCTGGACCCTTCCCTAGAAGACCACAGGGCTGGTTGGAGATGGAGTGAGGCACATGTTTAAAACTCCCAAAACGGAATGAAACTGAACAGGTGAAATTTACTTTGATGTCCAACTGTCCTCAAAATCCTGCTCACTTTGTGCGTTTCCTCTTGGTCCCCACCACTCCCCCAGCCCCGTTCCATTAATGACCTCAATGCAAATACAAGTGGGATCATCTTTCTGGATCCTACAAGTTCTGGACGCAAGTGAGTGACACAATCTTCCGAGGCACCGGATCGTCTCCTCATTGGTTGCCTGGAGCTCCTGGGCCACCCTAGACCCACAGCAGCGGGAATAAGAAGAGCTGCTGGTGCTGGGAGGAATCGCGGCCACTTCCACCGTCCTCTCGCCTGACACGAACACTGCCGCTGCTGCCGCTGCCTCAGCTCCAAGCCACCTGCTACCTGCTGCCAGGTAAGCCCCTGAGACTCTTGCTTAGCTGCGTGATTCCGTTTATCTCTCCCTCTTCTCCCCTTCCCTCCCCTGCCTCTCTCCATTTCTCTCTCTTAGTTGATCTCCCCGACAGTCTTAGAGTCTCTGTCCACTTCTGTCTGGGTCTCTTCGTCGCATTAGTCCGCGATTCATCCCAGGCTCCTATCCCAGGTACCACGGGACAGTTCAGTTGGGGGACTCCCCTGTCGCACTCTTCCCGGGCAGAGCCAGGCTCCAGTCTCTCTGTTTCTTTGCTGCACGTGTGCTTAGACCTAAGATTTCTGACGCTGGAGCTCCCTAGGTATCGCGGGAAGAGCAGGACGCAGGAGTAACTTTCTGCAGACTGTGCGCTCACAGGTTTGGTGTCTTGTCTAGCAGTCCCCGGAAATTGGTTCGGAACCTGTCCCAGCATAAGTGGGTGGTAAATAGGCACAAAGACCTAGGGTAGGCATTAAACGCAAGCCCCATTTGTGAGTTCTGGGAGCTTCCCCCTTCCCCCACCACCACCCTCAGTTTAAGTTTTGGGACCGTTTTTAACACTCTGCTAAGCTTTGTTCTTACAAGGGAGTCTTTCCCAAAGTGTGGAGCAGCTAAGCTGTAGAATTTGGTCTTCAGCTTCTCAGAGACTCCAACTGCAGAGATATTTCCTCTCCATCTAGGTTCTCCCCTTCCCTCCTCTCACATTCTCCATCACCTCCTCCCGTCTCTCCCACCCGCCCTCCCCCACCCCCGACTCCATGCAGAGGGGCAAGCAAAAGCGCCAGAGTACAGCTCTGGAGTGCATTATGAGAGCAGCTGTGGTGAGGGGCCCTTTGGTTATTGTCTTCAATGGAGACCTGGTCAACAAGTTATGAGACAGTTGGTGGCTTGGGTTGGCAGGAAGGGGCCTGTGGACTGAGACCCCATCACTCAGTTGTTCTAGAATTGCTTCTCCACTTTTGCTAAACCATGCAAGCTGCAGGCTCACTGGATCTTCCAGCAGTCCATTTCACTGATAAGGGTGGTGGTGGTGGAGGCTGGATGGGTGGGGGAGATGGTGAAAGGAAATGAAGTGACCAGCTTGAAACCACTGGGCCAGGGAGTTAGTTGCAGAAGCAGGACCAGAGTCCAGGCCTGTGGGTTCATCTCACTTCAAATGGTGTACATGGTGACATGATTTTTCCCTTGCAGAGAGGCGTGATGGGCTTCTGGAAGTTCTCCTCATTCCTGGTTCTTGGTTTCTTGGTCCTGTACCAGATGGGCAACCTCCAGGCAGCGCCATTCAAGTAAGACAGCCCTGCCAAGGGTGCACTCCCCTCCCACTGCTCCTGGATCACACAGTTCTGTGCTCTGAATTGTGGTGTGTTAAATGTTTAACACTGGCCTGGGGCTCAGTAGTTTTCAGGCTCCCCTGAAGACAGAGGTCAGGTGGAGAGACTATAGTGAGATCACATGTAAACAGATCCATTTGAAAGCTGTTGGAGAAAGTGTGGAATCACTCATGCTGAAAATTAGTCTGGCAGTACGGAGGAGTCTCCCCTGCACTGAAGGAGTTAGGACTGGTGCGTGTGAAACCAGCCGATGGACCCCTGATGTAGCTCAGGAGATTTTAGAAACTTGGCCAACCTGCACATGACATTCTCTCACACCTCCAAGGAGGCTTCACTGCACATTTGCGCGATGAACACGAAGGCCCTACAGAGGGTGGCTGAGGTACAGCAGTGCCTGAGGTAGGTCTGGGGCCTTTAGATGCATAGGATCTGTGGAGATGTGCATGTTGTCACGGGGCTGGGGAGAGCACCCCTGCCCAGCCCCTCCTCCCTGTGCACCCTGAGCCTTGAGCCCACAGCAGCCCCTGCTGTGGCCCTGCCACTGCCTGGCAGAGGCACGGGCTGCACCTGAATCTGCCCCAGAAACCTCTCTGCGGAACATGAAGGACTGAGCTGCATGACGAAGGCCAGCAAAGGTCACCACTTCCCCACACTGTCCTGACTCAGCATGCCTCTGAGTTCTAATGGAGGATGTGTGAGCCGCCCTCCTGTCTGACTCTCCTGCCCCGGCTCTGAGTGACTCCCCACTGGTCTAACCTTCTCTGTGACAACCACGGGGGCAGACCTAGTTCATGGTATCACCTGGCATGTCTTTTCTCTGCAGCCTGGACATCTCCAGCGCTGAGCAGTACGGTAATCTAAGTACCTGTGTGCTGGGCACATACACACAGGATCTGAACAAGCTTCGCACATTCTCTCAGACTGCAGTTGGGGCCGGAACACCTGGCAAGAAAGGGGTCATGGCCAGTGGCTCTGAAAGAGACCACGATCCTCGTGCTGGCATGACCGAGGATGCCACTAAACACGTGCCTCATCTTTCTAATTTCCTTTCTTGCTTTCTTCCTGTAACTTGCTGCATGTGGTCCTCTCCAGTTGCTCTGTGGGCTGCTATGAGCAGTTTTCTTTGGGGCAGTGGATGTCTGGAAGCTCAGATGGGAAGAAAGAGAGCAGGACCTACAGGCTCAAAGAGAATCATCCAGGAAGAGATGAGAGAGGGAATGAGTAGCCCTGAGTGTGCCTGAGGATTTCACAGCAGAGCTTCACAGTGTTTCTGAATGTGCTTGCCATTGGGGAAAAAAGGTGTATTTCTAGAAAGCAGTGAGCTGTGGTGGTAGTTATTGCTCTGGTCTACATCCCAGGCTTCATGAATTCAGAGACCTGTCTGAGAAGTAGACTTAGCCCCAGGCTAGTTGGGTGGTCCTTGTGACCAACCTCAAGTAGCAAGAACAGGTACGTGCTAAGTGACACATAAGAACCTCTGGTTCTTGATGACACAAACTCTCACCCTCTTCCAGGTAAGATAGTAATTTTCATTTTCCTAAGAGGTGCTTGTTACCCATATATGAGATGTCATTTCCAGGTACTTAAGAATGGTGTTGATGTGGCATCATGATTCTTTCCAGTCTTATAAACTTTCATTGGTTTTTAGTTTATTTATACAGGAAAGATGGACTGTTATAGCTTTGTGTCCCATGGCCAGTCGCCAGAGCCACCTTTGGGTTTTCTGACACCGATGGGAATATCTATGGGAAGTGATAATGCTGTTTTCCCTAACGGTCTATGATTTTTCTGCTGTGATGATTGTGTTGATGTGAAAGACATAAGGTTAGTTGGCCCCTCTTAGAGCAATAATTTTACCATGATGGTCCCATGGGGTGGGCTCTCCTGCCCCCAGGCCCTCAACCTCACACTGACAGGTCCTCTCTTTTTCTCCATCCTATTAATCAGCACCACTGCCCAGAAGAGAGAATGCAAATTTGCCACCTGTGTGACCGAAAACCTAGCAGACACGCTGAGCAAACATGGGGATGTATTGAATCCCGACTTCAAGCTTACCGATGTAGGCCCTACATCCTATGGCCGTCGCCGCAGGGACCTTGAGAAATGACCAGCTAAATGACTCCTATAAGAAGGTGACTGCCCTTGTACTGTTGTATGGGAGGATGGTTCACAGGGGTGTAGTCTACAATCTAACCCTCCCTGGGCCCGTATTGTAAAAAAAGTCCACAGGGGAAGGTGCCCACTCCAGTGTCTGGAAAAGGACGGAGTCCCGATAGCTGACACCTTGAGATTTTGGATTCATTTCTGTTTTTACAGTGTCTCCCTGTGACACTGCGGTCCTCTGCCAGAATATATAAAACCTCTTTATTTAAAACACTGGTCTCTGCAGTTATGATTGTAGTGATTATTGTAGCATTTGAGTTTGAAAGGTAATGACGCTACCCTTTGGACTATACATAATGATGTCGTGTACATCTGAGTTCAGAGCATACACTTGAGGTCAAGAACTGTGTTTGCCCTCTGCTACTGATACGGCATGAACCAGATACTCTCTCTGAGCCCCAATTTCCCCAAATCGAGGGCAATAATAGTACCTACCTGCTAGTATTAATGTAAAGAGTAAATGAGATAATAGGTGTCAATAGCCTCACAACTCATAAGTAACTAAATTTCAGCTGTTGGTTTTTTCTCCTAGATCACCATGAAACTGAACTCTACTTTTAATTTACAATAAAAGCAACTTAGAGAAAAGCATGGAAGATACATATGTATGCATGCTGCTTAATATTGAAATAGTTTTTTCTTTAAAATAAATTAAAGCTTAATGAATAATAAAGCTATTACATTTACATAGAATGCATCTTTTTTATATTTTATTCCGTATTCAATAACTGCGACAACATGTCTTAATGGCTTATCTGGTAGCAAGTCTGGGCCCCCTCAGCCAACCTGTTGATGTTGGCAATTTTGCTAAACCTCAGGGAAACATGACATTTCTGCCTCCTGGGTGTCTGTGGACACATGGTAATGCTGTGCCTCAATGGAACCCTTTCTTTAAAGAAATCTCATCATTTGTGAACTGTCTCAAGATAAAAAGTTTAAGCTGATACAACTAAAAAGGAATCCCGCTGCTATTTCTGCTGTTTTTCCCAAGAGAGACTCAGGGACCTGTGAACACTTTGTTGACCAGGCTGACTCAGATGAGGCAAAGGCAACATGCTGGAGATGGGTCCTCAGTATCCTGTACCCTCAGATTCTAGGAAATATCCCTTATTACAATCAGGCCCTGTGCATCTCAAAGAGACAATTCACATGTATTTTCAGAGTGCCCGGGCCCCCAGCTCCAGCTCCAGAGGTTATCTGTTCACTTCTCCTGAACTCAGATTGGCCCTTACCCATCCCTGCCTTTCCTCGCCCAAAACACCCTCCATACACTCGTAGCCTGCAAAACCTCTAAGAAACAATGGTTTAGACTCTGAAATGGGGTCACAGACTGGCAGACCTATAAGAGTAAGCAGATGCCATCCAACACAACTTTTTTATTCTTCGACACGGAGAGAAGAAATGTACATTGCTCAAAGTCCTGTAGTATAACGAAAACATTCATACATTTAACAAATACTGAGTGCCTGCTATGTTCATGACACTATATGAGGCACCAGAAATGAAGCAATGAACAAAACAGACAAAACTCTGTGCATTTGTGGAGTTATATTCTAACTGGGGGTGACTGTAGTGATCCACGCTGTGGAATCAGATGCTGGTATTGGAAGAAATCTGAGGTGTCGTCGGCTATAACACTTTATTCAAGGTAGGAATTTCCCAGCATCAACATCCCTGGCATCTACTGGCACTGCCAGTGACAAACTGCTGACGGTACTTCCCGGGGTTCTTGGGCAGTCAGTTTCAGTGTTAGACAGTGAATTAGTTGCGATTGTTTGATTAGAAAGATCAGCCCTTTCCATCCATTGAATCCAAGTATTTCCTCAGGAGTACATAGAATTATGACCCCTGCTCTCATTCAGTCTGGACTCCACACTGCAGCCTAACATTTGCCTACAAGGTCGAACAGACCATGTCTCCCTTACGCACAAAGTACTGCATTGACCCATCGCCTCGCACAGTAAATACCTGGAGCAGTGCAATGGCTCACAAGGTCCGAGCTGATCTTCCCTTCCTCTCTTCTCACCGCCTGCCCCATGACGTGCCTGGCCTCCTCTACTCCCCCACACACTGGCCTTATTACTATTCCTCATCCCCCACCCCCCAGCATCAACCCCTTCAAGTGCTTGCGCATGCTGGTTTCGTACCTCTGTGTAGAACGCTCCTACCCATGGCCCCATTTTCCCCAGATCTTTACTCAAATGTCACCTACCCTGGACATCTTTCTGAAAGTGTACTCCACCCTGCCAACACATCCTAAACCATTTCTTCTTGCTTTATTTTTTTCTCTTTGCCACTTTTTACCTTCTATCATAGTATATATTTTTTTCCTCTTATTTAGTATAAAGTTTGTACCCCATCCTATGAACAATGTAAGTTCCACATGGACAGGGAGGGATGTGGCTATTTCATTAACTGCAGAATCCCCTACAGGCAGAACAGTATGCCTGGTACGAGGTAGCACTCAATAAATATTTATCTGATGAATGAAGTCCTTTTCTCTTTTACGTTCATGGTCAACTCTCAGGTTCCATCTTGGCCTAATTTTCTTCAGGTGGAGTTGCCCAAGGACCTTCATCTCCAGGAGTTATATCACCTGGATAGTGAATCACTCAAATGCCTGAAGACTTCTGGGATGGCTGCCAGTCATCAGTGACTCTGTTTCCTCCCTCGAGGCCTCCACAAGGACTATAGCTTCGATTTGACCACTCTTCTCACCCCACATTTCTCCTCCTCTGGATCAATATCACCAGCTTTTCTTCTTCTCCTGCAGTAAACAAAACAGCCTGGCAGGGTGCTCTCTAGGAGTGATATCTATGACCAGGTGAGTGAATTCACATCAGGAGGGGAAATAACAGGAAGACTAGTTTGGTCTGGAGTATTATATATGCTTACACATGCTTTAGCTACATGACATCCCTGCCCCTTTGTTTTGGGGATTGGCCAAGTGATGTGACTTGGATTTGTAGCCATGGCACAAGCTGAGGCTTGAAAGGGATATTATGTGGTTGAGTTTGTGTGCTTGAGCTTCAGCCATCACCCTGGAAAGAACATGCCTCCGGTGTCCTTTGCCCTTTTCGCTGGGTTCCAAAATGAGACCTGTGGACCTAAACCTGACCTGCAGCCTGGATCCACATGCAGCCATCACCAGCTCAGATCATCCTTATCCCTATCACATACCCATGAGCCAGAAAAATAAATATATGTGTTTGAGATTTTGACGTTCTTTTCATGTAACATTGTTGTGGCAATAGCTAAATGGTATGTATGATTTGGGAATGTTATAGAGTCGCTGTGTCTCCCCAAAATCCATATACTGAAGCCTTAACCCCCGATGTGACTATGTTGGGATATAGGACTTTTAGGGAGGTAACTATGGTTAGATGAGGTTGTAAAGGGAGGGGCCGTAATATGATAGGTCTGGTGTCCCTACAATAAAAAGGAAGAGATCTCAGAGATCTCTTTCTCTCTCCATGCAAGCACAAAGCCTTTTATAAGACAAGAAAAGTCTTTACTACACACTTACACTCTGGGACTTTGATCTTGTGCTTCCAACATCCAGAACTGAGAGCAAATAAATTTCTGTTGCTTAAGCCAACCAGCCTGTGGTACTCTGTTATAGTTCCAGCGCAGACTAGTACAGGGGGCATTAGTTGATGAAATTATTTTTGATATACACTTGTTTTTTCTCTTATTGAGATGTTGGGCTCGAAATTAATTTGCTCAATGGCCAATTTATCAAATTTACTTTTCTTTTTTTTACAAATTCATTTTCATTTTGTCATCCTGAAGATGATCTTCAGGAATGTTCATTTTGTTTCAGTTCCAGTCTCTGCTGAAATTGGAATAAAATACCTTAGATAAAGTAATCATTTTTATTTCTATAACTGATATACAATATACTACACAATGGTGAATATAAATATAGGTTAGGTATCAAGCTGTATAAATCTCATGTATAATGTTGAATATTAAACAAAGCAAGCCACAGAGTATATATACCAGATTATACCATTTATATTAAATTTAATACATACATAACATTACTACATATATTATAGAGATAAATATATATAAATACATAGTAAAACTATTCAATCATGTGTAAAAATTATAAAGATCACATTTAAAAAAGTTATTAACTTTGAGGTGGTGGGAAGGAGATCCCATGAAGAGGGGTATATAGGCATCATCTACCAAGGTTTTGAATCTTTTTTTAAAGAGCTTATTTTCTTTCTTTCTTTTTTAAAATTATTTAATTAGTTTCAAGTATACAGTACATTGGTCCGTGTGTCTGTTTTCTACCAGTACCATACTGCTTTGATTCCTATCACTTTTCAGTATAATTTGAAGTCAGGCAGAGTGATGCCTCAAGCCCCGTTCTTTTTTCTCAGGATGGCTTTAGCAATTCGGGGTCTTTTGTGCTTCCATATAAATCTGATGAGTTTTTCTTCTATTTCTTTAAAAAATGCCGATGGGATTTTCATAGGGATTCCATTAAATCTGTATAATGCTTTAGGTACTATGGTCATTTTAACTATGTTGATTTCTCTAATCCAAGAACACAGAATATCTTTCCATTTCTTTGTATCTTCTTCGATTTCCTTTAATAGAGTCTTGTAGTTTTCATTGTATAGGTCCTTCACGTGTTTCGTTAAATTTATTGCTAGGTATTTTATTTTTTTTGTTGCAATTGCAAAAGGAATTATTTTTTCCACTTCTTTTTCTGATGCTTCATTATTAGAGTATAGGAATGCTATGGGTTTTTGAACGTTGATTTTCTATCCAGGGACTGTACTGTATTTGTTTATTGTTTTTAGTAGTGTTCTTGTGGAGTCTTTAGGGTTTTCTATATAGAGAATCATGTCATCCGTAAATAGTGACTGTTTGACTTCTTCGTTTCCTATTTGGATGCATTTTATATCTTTCTCTTGCCTGATTGCACTTTCTAGGACCTCCAGTTTTAAACTGGATAACAGTGGTGATAGTGGACAACCTTGTCTTGTTCCTGATCTTAGAGGAAATGATTTTAGTTTTTCACCATTAAGTGTAATGTTAGCTGAGGTTATGTCACATGGCCTTTATTATGTTAAGGTACTTTCCTTCTACACTGATTTTGTTAAGTGTTTTGATCATACATGGATGCGGTATTTTGTCAAAGGCTTTTGTGCATCTATCGGTATGATCATATGATTCTTATTTTTTACTTTGTTTTTGTGGTATATCACATTAATCGATTTGTGTATGTTGAACCATTCCTCTGCTTCTGGAATGAAGCCAACTTGATAGTGGTGTAATCTTTTTTTTTTTTATATATCCTTTTTAACATGTTGCTGTATTTGGTTCGCTAGTATCTTATTTAGGATTTTTGCATATATGTTCATGAGAGATATTGGTATGTAGTTTTCTTTTTCTGTGTTATCTTTACCAGGTTTTGATAAATTCGTCTCATAAAATGGATTAGGAAGTATTGCCTCCTCTTCGATTTTTTGGAAGAATTTGAGGAGAATAGGTATTAGATCTTCTTTGAATGTTTGGTAGAATTCACTGGTGAAGCCATCTGGTCTCGGACTTCTACTTTTTGGTAGGTTTTTGATGATTGTTTCAATTTCCATACTGCTGATCAGTGTATTTAGATTTTCCAGTTCTTCTTGATACAGTCTAGGAAGGTTGTATCTTTCTAAATACTGGCCCATTTCTTCAAGGTTATTAAATTTCGTGTTATATACTTTTTCATAGTATTCTTGTATGATCTTTTGTATTTCTGTGAAGTCAGTCATAATTTCCCCCTTTTTCAGCACTGATTTTGTTTATTTGTGTCCTTTCTCTTTTTTCTTTAGGAAGTCTAGCCAGGGTTTTGTCAACTTTATTAACCCTCTCAAAGAACCAGCTCCTAACTCAGCAGGAAGCAGTTTTACAAATTCAGAGTGCTTGCTTAATGAATGAGTTAATCTCAGTCCCTCCCTATCTATCTGGGAAGACCTTTAAAGTAAAGCTTGAAATTGCTGGAGGCTACTCTAGCACCTTCTTGGGGCAAACCCTGATTCTCATGCTCTACACCACCAGCCCGTGCTTTGGAAACACCAAATATTTCGGAGTGCGGAATAAATGTTGGCTTTGAAGGATGAAGGCACACCTGGCTGTCAGGGGTAGAGGTCTGAGTCCACAAAGTGACATGGCCATGAAATTGGATTCTAGAGTAGTCATCGTTTAACCACTTTGCAGCCATCACTATGCTGGTGAAAGCTATGGTTCTCCTCAGGAAAATGCAATTTATGAACACACACACTTACAAATGATTTCAGAAGGTTCATATGTTAGAAATCTCATTTTGAAAGTGGAAGTATTTCCTCACAAGTACTTGGCACCTGAGAGGAGGCTCACCTACCAGAGCCTCAAGTGGCAGTGTGCAATTTTTACACGACAGAGTATCCACTATGCCTGTCGCCTTTGACAATTTGACCCTGCAACTCTGCAGGGAAAGCTTGGCCAGGGCTCGGGACCCAAACTGCTGAGCCCCAAAACCCGGAACTGGGTCTCATCAGGGTCTACCTGTTGCTAGGCTCCAGGACACACCGAGCTCAGGATCCACCATTCTGAGCCCTGTGGGTCCCTTGCTTCACGTGCCTCCCCTGCCTCTGTACTTGACGCGCACCCGCAGTTCTTCCATTCCCGGGGTTCCTCCGCCCCCTTGCCAGTGGGCCTGCGGAGAGCGAGTTTTACACACTCAGTTCTCATCTCAAGTTTTTATTCGCTTGTGGAAGTGGTGCCCCACTAGTTAAAAAGGAAAGGTGAATAAGTGCATCTCGGAAGTTAGGTATCCCTGAGTAGGGAGGCCGCCAACCTAGAGGGGGAGCGATGTGATGCGAGACAGGTGGGGCTTCTGGAGACTGAGGACTCGGGTGCCTCCCCTGAGTCGGGTCATTCACGGCATGCGGGGGAGGGGAGGGGACGCTGTTTCTTTTCTTCCTAGGAGAACCAGCTAGCTGGGGTCCTTGCCTGTTCCTCACAGTCCCCTGATACTTCTGCTGTGCTCGCTGCGCGCTCAGACCCCGAGATCCTGGAAACAGTGAGAAGCTTCTTCACACTCTACCCGCTGAGGGCACCAAGTCGGCACATGGGATCTTCCAGGCAAGCTTGGAGCGGAAAGCTCAGGCTGAGGAATTCTGAAACAGGTCGTGTAGGGTGGGACAGGCTCGAGGAGCTGTATAATTGAGTGTGTTGGAGCACGCTTATTCTCGAGAGTGAGAACAGGTGTGATGCGAACAGGTCACCGCCATGCAGGTATGTAGATGTGACCACACGAGACTGGGAGGCACGCTGGGGCCGCGATGAAGAGTGAACCCAGGCATATGGCCATGCGCGCCAGTGTTGGTTTGCGAGTGCTTGTGCTTTGGGGAGTGGGCACGTGTCTGGAGACAGTAATGAGTTTATGCGTGTGGAAGAGTATGACTGGAAGTGACTGTGAGCAATAGTCTCTGCAGAGACTCTTCAGCTCCGTCAACGCAGCCCTGCTCTCTATCGGAGAACTGAAGTGCGGGAGATGGGGGCACAGGTCCGGAATTGCACTCCCATGGGACATCCTGGCAAATAGCTACCGGAAGCAGGGGACGTACTTGTGTGGCAGTCTAGACTCCCAACTGGATATATTATTGTGCAGTTGGGAGTCTAGGCTGCCACACAAGTTGGGGAATCCTAAAGTATGGATCAGGATGTTAACGAATCCCCTAAGTGGGCTAGGAAGCTCTTTCGGATCCCTACCTTGCTGGGGGCCAGGCAAATTATTAATCACAACATTTCTTCAGGAGGGAAATATGGCCCCCATTTTAAAAATGAGTACATTGGGGCACTGTGAACTTATTTGCCCATAATCCTACTGCCTGAATTTGGCACAGCTGGAATTGAGTTCAGTTTGGCAAAGTTCTTGCTCCCAGCTCCATCTCTTCTTGCTTCCCACAACCAGCCTTGCTCCTCTGTGGGTGATTCCAGCTGCCTGAAGTAGACACCCTACTTGGGCACAGAATCAACATTGCTTGCTACACGTTAATCCTCCAAGCCTCGCTTGCATGGGGGTCTAGAGTCAGACTTGGGGGAGTCAAAAGTCCCTGCAATCCTGGACCTTTCCCTAGAAGACCACAGGGCTGGTTGGAGATGGAGTGAGGCACATGTTTAAAACCCCCAAAACGGAATGAAACTGAACAGGTGAAATTTACTTTGATGTCAAACTGTCCTCAAAATCCTGCTCACTTTGTGCGTTTCCTCTTGGTCCCCACCACTCCCCCAGCCCCGTTCCATTAATGACCTCAATGCAAATACAAGTGGGATCATCTTTCTGGATCCTACAAGTTCTGGATGCAAGTGAGTGACACAATCCTTCCGAGGCACCGGATCGTCTCCTCATTGGTTGCCTGGAGCTCCTGGGCCACCCTAGACCCACAGCAGCGGGAATAAGAAGAGCTGCTGGTGCTGGGAGGAATCGCGGCCACTTCCACCGTCCTCTCACCTGACACGAACACTGCCGCTGCTGCCGCTGCCTCAGCTCCAAGCCACCTGCTACCTGCTGCCAGGTAAGCCCCTGAGACTCTTGCTTAGCTGCGTGATTCCGTTTATCTCTCCCTCTTCTCCCCTCCCTCCCCTGCCTCTCTCCATTTCTCTCTCTTAGTTGATCTCCTCGACAGTCTTAGTGTCTCTGTCCACTTCTGTCTGGGTCTCTTCATCACATTAGTCCGCGATTCATCCCAGACTCCTATCCCAGGTACCACGGGACAGTTCAGTTGGGGGACTCCCCTGTCGCACTCTTCCCGGGCAGAGCCAGGCTCCAGTCTCTCTGTTTCTTTGCTGCACGTGTGCTTAGACCTAAGATTTCTGACGCTGGAGCTCCCTAGGTATCGCGGGAAGAGCAGGACGCAGGAGTAACTTTCTGCAGACTGTGCGCTCACAGGTTTGGTGTCTTGTCTAGCAGTCCCCGGAAATTGGTTCGGAACCTGTCCCAGCATAAGTGGGTGGTAAATAGGCACAAAGACCTAGGGTAGGCATTAAACGCAAGCCCCATTTGTGAGTTCTGGGAGCTTCCCCCTTCCCCCACCACCACCCTCAGTTTAAGTTTTGGGACCGTTTTTAACACTCTGCTAAGCTTTGTTCTTACAAGGGAGTCTTTCCCAAAGTGTGGAGCAGCTAAGCTGTAGAATTTGGTCTTCAGCTTCTCAGAGACTCCAACTGCAGAGATATTTCCTCTCCATCTAGGTTCTCCCCTTCCCTCCTCTCACATTCTCCATCACCTCCTCCCGTCTCTCCCACCCGCCCTCCCCCACCCCCGACTCCATGCAGAGGGGCAAGCAAAAGCGCCAGAGTACAGCTCTGGAGTGCATTATGAGAGCAGCTGTGGTGAGGGGCCCTTTGGTTATTGTCTTCAATGGAGACCTGGTCAACAAGTTATGAGACAGTTGGTGGCTTGGGTTGGCAGGAAGGGGCCTGTGGACTGAGACCCCATCACTCAGTTGTTCTAGAATTGCTTCTCCACTTTTGCTAAACCATGCAAGCTGCAGGCTCACTGGATCTTCCAGCAGTCCATTTCACTGATAAGGGTGGTGGTGGTGGAGGCTGGATGGGTGGGGGAGATGGTGAAAGGAAAAGGGAGTTAGTTGCAGAAGCAGGACCAGAGTCCAGGCCTGTGGGTTCATCTCACTTCAAATGGTGTACATGGTGACATGATTTTTCCCTTGCAGAGAGGCATGATGGGCTTCTGGAAGTTCTCCTCATTCCTGGTTCTTGGTTTCTTGGTCCTGTACCAGATGGGCAACCTCCATGCAGCGCCATTCGAGTAAGACAGCCCTGCCAAGGGTGCGCTCCCCTCCCACTGCTCCTGGATCACACAGTTCTGTGCTCTGAATTGTGGTGTGTTAAATGTTTAACACTGGCCTGGGGCTCAGTAGTTTTCAGGCTCCCCTGAAGACAGAGGTCAGGTGGAGAGACTATAGTGAGATCACATGTAAACAGATCCATTTGAAAGCTGTTGGAGAAAGTATGGAATCACTCATGCTGAAAATTAGTCTGGCAGTACGGAGGAGTCTCCCCTGCACTGAAGGAGTTAGGACTGGTGCGCGTGAAACCAGCCGATGGACCCCTGATGTAGCTCAGGAGATTTTAGAAACTTGGCCAACCTGCACATGACATTCTCTCACACCTCCGAGGAGGCTTCACTGCACATTTGCACGATGAACGCGAAGGCCCTACAGAGGGTGGCTGAGGTAGAGCAGTGCCTGAGGTAGGTCTGGGGCCTTTAGATGCATAGGATCTGTGGAGATGTGCATGTTGTCACGGGGCTGGGGAGAGCACCCTTGCCCAGCCCCTCCTCCCTGTGCACCCTGAGCCTTGAGCCCACAGCAGCCCCTGCTGTGGCCCTGCCACTGCCTGGCAGAGGCACGGGCTGCACCGAAATCTGCCCCAGAAACCTCTCTGCGGAACATGAAGGACTGAGCTGCATGACGAAGGCCAGCAAAGGTCACCACTTCCCCACACTGCCCTGACTCAGCATGCCTCTGAATTCTAATGGAGGATGTGTGAGCCGCCCTCCTGTCTGACTCTCCTGCCCCGGCTCTGAGTGACTCCTCACTGGTCTAACCTTCTGTGTGACAACCACGGGGCAGACCTAGTTCATGGTATCACCTGGCATGTCTTTTCTCTGCAGCCTGGACATCTCCAGAGCTGAGCGGTACGGTAATGTAAGTACCTGTGTGCTGGGCACATACACACAGGACCTGAACAAGCTTCGCACATTCTCTCAGACTGCAGTTGGGGCCGGAACACCTGGCAAGAAAGGGGTCATGGCCAGTGGCTCGGAAAGTGACCACGATCCTCGTGCTGGCATGACTGAGGATGCCACTAAACATGTGCCTCACCTTTCTAATTTCCTTTCCTGCTTTCTTCCTGTAACTTGCTGCATGTGGTCCTCTCCAGTTGCTCTGTGGGCTGCTATGAGCAGTTTTCTTTGGGGCAGTGGATGTCTGGAAGCTCA
>NW_024344384.1:0-348 GCF_902729225.1 Pteropus medius
AACGCACACACACATGCACACACATTCACACATGCACTCGCAAACGTGCACACACGCACACATGCATGTGCTCATGCACATGCACACACATGCACACGAATGTGCACACACGTGCACACGTGCACACATGTGCACACACATGCACGTACGCTCATGTGCACAAAGTTTGCCCGTGCTCAATGTCAACCTGCAGTCATTTAGAAGAAAGATCCCCCACGCCTGGCTAATCAGGATTGTTAGCGAGACCATCACCACACACACTGAGAGCATCTGAAATTGATTATTTTCGCTTTGTCCGTTAATGGAACCCTCCAGCGAGCGACCAGGGACCCGGCTGGGCGGGCTCCC
>NW_024344385.1:0-505 GCF_902729225.1 Pteropus medius
TTAGGGGTTCCAGAAACTAGGCCTAAGTTATAGACTTCCTTTGTCCAGTTTCAGGTTTTAATTATTCTTTAACCCTTTCATATTTCAGCAGGCCATTACAGTAGGAACCGTGAAGGGAATTGTTCCTTTCTGAACCTGCAACCTGTCTTCTTACCAGTTCGATGCCAAACGAACAGTTCATATGCCTGGGATCTCATACTGAAATCGCCTGACTTGTGTCAAGAAGGTTCCGTGGAAGACTTAGCACACTAGTCAAGCCTTAGAACTGCCTCCAACGCTGGCCTTGGCATCAAGTTACGGCACTCTGAGCAGGAACGCTTTGGGAAACGCCTTCCACTCGGGAAACTTTGTGGTACTGGCTTGTCTGTACACATGCCGCGCCACTTGCAAACTCAAGGTAAGGCCTGACACTTAGTCAGGCCTGAGTTACTTTCAGATGCCAGCGCAGAGACGACTGACAATTTCGCCCCCTCCTGCAGAGTGCTCTTTAGGTTCCAACCACCGG
>NW_024344386.1:0-796 GCF_902729225.1 Pteropus medius
ATGTACCATATAATTAGAGGTGAGTCCTACCAAACTCTCAAGGAATGTTATACATGGGATACACACAGAAATGAAAATGAACTTTAGCTATGAATATATATAAATTAATATTGAGCGAAAGACACAAAAACAGATGGATACAGACCGAAGGTCCTACCGACATAAAATGCAACGATAGTATGCTCTTTAGGGCTGCACACATAGGTGGTAAAAATTAAAAAGAAAAGTGAGGGTGTGATGATCACAAGAGTCAGGATTGTGGTATTGCTTGGGTTCATAGATCTGGAGCTCTGACAACTTTCTGCCTTTTTAAGCTGAGTGGTGAGCTCATGGGTACTCCTTTTTCTTTAAACTACATGTACATAGTATATACTTTCCATATATGTATTTCATAATTTAAATACCAGTAGAACATTATGCTAAATGAAAGAAGCCAGTTGCCCAGGACCATATATTGTATGATCCCACATATACAAAATGTCCAGAAGAGGAAATCCTATAGAGACAGAAACTAGATTAGTGGTCGCCTAAGGTTGAGAAGATGGGGAAGAATAGAAAGACTGCTGGTGGGCACAGGGTTTCTTTTTGGGGTGATGAAAATCTTCTACAATTGACCATGGTGATGGTTGCACAAGTCTGTGAATATACTAAAAACCACTGAATTGTCTACTTTACATGGATGAATCGTATGGTATTGTGAATTATAGTTCAATAAAGCTGTTTTTTTAAAACGCAGGTAGAGATGAGGGATGCCCAAAAGGTTCTCAATGGGCGACGTGGTGGCAAAACTGATTGA
>NW_024344387.1:0-431 GCF_902729225.1 Pteropus medius
GTCCTAACCACGTTGGCCCATGTTCGCCGACTTTCAATACATTTTTTTATGTGTCAGCCAGAGTTATCTCTTCAAAATGCAAATATAATTAAGTCACTATTTTAAAAAATCCTTTAATGATTTGCTTAGGAAAAAGCACATTATTGCTTTAATGACATTTAATGACATTTAGGACAGAGTTCAAAATCCTTAATTTGGTCCTGCCAGACTTAGAGCCTGCTTATCTTACAGACCTCATCATATGTCATCTCTGTGCTTCAGTCTGAAGATCTTTTTTTTTCCCCAGGTTCCTAACAGTGCCATGATCTCTCTTGACTTCAAACCTGCATTTGCTTTGCCTTCTATTCTTTCTCCCTCAGTTTCTAATTTATGCTTTTGCATAGCTAATTCCTATTCATCCTTCAAGTCTCACATTAAATGCAAGTCTTCCG
>NW_024344388.1:0-1089 GCF_902729225.1 Pteropus medius
TAGTCATGCCCTATCTTTATTTGACACCAAAAGAAATTACAACCTCTCAAGCTTCGTCTCCAGACCGCCACCCTCAATACTTTTCTCATATTTTATTTCTATTTTTTTAATCTTTTTTTTATTTACTCATATTTTAGTGGTTCCACTGGATGCTGACATGATTTTCCATAAACCAGTTTAAATATGAATTACCATTTTACACCGCACAAACATGTTTACATATTAACATTTGGCCCCCCTATATATTTTTTTTAAGAATAAATGTGTCCCGTGGCCAGGGCTTACTTCTTAGCTGTCCTGACCTCCCAGCGAGGCCTTGCTGTTATATGTGCATTTAACCGCTGCCATGACACATTTCTAGCTTGTGGCGGATGCACTTCCAGACGTATGCGTCCTTCTACATTGTTCATCCTCAGGATCGCGTCATTTACAGGGGCAGAGAGACCAGGCGCCGCGGCTTATACCTCTGCGATGTGCTTCGTCACCCGTTAGCACCTGCTCAGAGTGGACCGCGCCATTCCCTGACCTTATCAGAAATTGGCCTGTGGATCATGGGATGCGGCGAAGGTACTTGGCCACCAGGAGGCGATTCTGGGGCCTGATCCTTCATGAACGTGCTCTTCACTTTTTTTGAAGCTTCTCCGTGCCGAGCACCACCATCGCGGTTTGAATGCTGCGCCCCGGGACAGCGCAAAGCTGGCTTTCTCGTAGCGCCTCGGCGGCCACCTGTCAGATGATGGCAGTGAGAACCAGCAGCACCTCTAAACACGCGTTTCGGGGGCTCTGCTAGATGTCGGTTACAGCAAGTCGCACAGATTGGCCTGTGGCGTTCACATATGGGAGCACCCCACGGACCACGGGAGGACGGGACGTGGAGACGTCTGTGTCCTGTGGAGAATGCCGTGTGTGCGGCGTGTGCACGCGTGCGTGTGCGTGAGTGCGTGTGCACGCGTGTGTGTGTGTGTGCGTGTGCGGCGTGTGCACGCATGCGTGTGCGTGCGGTGCTGGTGGTCAGGCGGGGGCTTCTCAGCTCAATTTGAACCGTTAGAGGATTTAGCAGCACTCGGCGCGGGGCGTTTGAGGAGGTCC
>NW_024344389.1:0-6213 GCF_902729225.1 Pteropus medius
GGCCGAAATCAGACCCACTGCTGTCTGCAGTGTCCCCCAACTGATCTCTTTCCAGCGGGTGACGGCCGCCAGGGACGGAGGGGCCAAAGCCTCCCTGGGTCCGCTGTCTGTGGGTGGCCTGGAGCTCTGCACCCTGAGGATACAGAGAGCAATGAGACGCCGTTTGTACCTCTAGGGGCTCAAAGTGTCAGTGAGTGCTTCTGCAACTTCTGAACCCAAGTGCCCGCAGACGACCGAGCATCGCCCTCAGAGCCCCGAGGCGCCGGGAGGGCCGTCAATTTGCCGCAAGTGAGCCGTATCTCGAAAGTCTGCAGTTCCGGCTCAAAATGGACGTCATTAGAGAGCTTTTTGCCAGATCTACCATATACATATATATGCATATATATGTTAATCTATATGCATATATATGTATATGGTGGATTTTCGAAGGAAACCTGTGTGGACCCTGGTCTACCAGAGAAGACAGGCCGCTCCCAGCACCTCCACCTCCCCGGAGTGTGGACACTGGGCGATACTGAGCCACAATTCAGCATGATCTCTTTTCATCCCAGAGGCCCCGGGGCTCCTTCCTAAGGCCTCTGCTCCTTCCTGCTTTCCCCATTGGAAATCAGACTTCAGGCCGGAAGCAGACACCTCCCTCTCCGTCACCTTTCTGCCTGGGATGGTCGTAATGGTCCCCGTGGACGCATTCAAAATGAAGAAATGAAAGGCTCGAAGAGGTGATCGCAAAGCTCATAAGGCCCGGAGGCCGAAATCAGACCCACTGCTGTCTGCAGTGACCCCCAACTGACCTCTTTCCAGCGGGTGACGGCCTCCAGGGACGGAGGGGCCAAAGCCTCCCTGGGTCCGCTGTCTGTGGGTGGCCGGGAGCTCTGCACCCTGAGGATACAGAGAGGAATGAGACGCTGTTTGTACCTTAGGGGCTCAAAGTGTCAGTGAGTGCTTCTGCAACTTCTGTACCCCAGTACCCGCAGACGACCGAGCATCGCCCTCAGAGCCCCGAGGCGCCGGGAGGGCCGTGAATTTGCCGCAAGTGAGCCGTATCTCGGAAGTCTGCAGTTCCGGCTCAAAATGGACGTCTGTAGAGTGCTTTGTGCCAGAGCTTCCCTAGATATAGCTATATCTATATCTGTATCTGAAACTATAGATATCTCTATATCTCTATCTCTCTCTCTTTCTCTGTTTCTCTCTCTCTCTCTATCTACCTATCTATCTATGTATCTGTCTATTTCTATCTCTCTTTCTCTCTCTCTCTCTCTCTCTCTATATATATATATATATATATACATATATATATACATATATATACCCGCAGACGACCGAGCACCGCCCTCAGAGCCCCGAGGCGCCGGGAGGGCCGTGAATTTGCCGCAAGTGAGCCGTATCTCGAAAGTCTGCAGTTCCGGCTCAAAATGGACTTCATTAGAGAGCCTTTTGCCAGATCTACCATATACATATATATGCATATATATGTTCATCTATATGCATATATATGTATATGGTGGATTTTCGAAGGAAACCTGCGTGGACCCCTGGTCTACCACAGAAGACAGGCCGCTCCTAGCACCTCCACCTCCCCGCAGTGTGGACACCGGGCGTTCCAGAGCCACATTCAGCATGATCTCTTTTCATCCCAGAGGCCCCGGGGCTCCTTCCTAAGGCCTCGGCTCCTTCCCGCTTTCCGCGGTGGAAATCAGACTTCAGGACGGAAGCAGACACCTCCCTCGCCCTCACCTTTCTGCCTGGGATGGTCGTGATGGTCCCCGTGGACGCATTCAAAATGAAGAAATGAAAGGCTCGAAGAGGTGATCGCAAAGCTCATAAGGCCCGGAGGCCGAAATCAGACCCACAGCTGTCTGCAGTGTCCCCAACTGACCTCTTTCCAGCGGGTGACGGCCTCCAGGGACGGAGGGGCCAAAGCCTCCCTGGGTCCGCTGTCTGTGGGTGGCGTGGAGCTCTGCACGAGGATACAGAGAGGAATGAGACGCCGGTTGTACCTCTAGGGGCTCAAAGTGTCAGTGAGTGCTTCTGCAACTTCTGAACCCCAGTACCCGCAGACGACCGAGAATCGCCCTCAGAGCCCCGAGGCGCCGGGAGGGCCGTGAATTTGCCGCAAGTGAGCCGTATCTCGGAAGTCTGCAGTTCCGGCTCAAAATGGACGTCTGTAGAGTGCTTTTTGCCTGAGCTTCCCTAGATATAGCTATATCTATATCTGTATCTGAAACTATAGATATCTCTATATCTCTATCTCTCTCTCTTTCTCTGTTTCTCTCTCTCTCTCTCTCTATCTACCTATCTATCTATCTATGTATCTGTGTATTTCTCTCACTCTTTCTCTCTCTCTCTCTCTCTTCTCTCTCTCTCTCTCTCTATATATATATAGATATATATACACGCAGACGACCGAGCACCGCCCTCAGAGCCCCGTGGGGCCGGGAGGGCCGTGAATTTGCCGCAAGTGAGCCGTTTCTCGAAAGTCTGCAGTTCCGGCTCAAAATGGACGTCACTAGAGAGCTTTTTGCCAGATCTACCATATACGTATATATGCATATATATGTTCATCTATAAGCATATATACGTATATGGTGGATTTTTGAAGGAAACCTGTGTGGACCCTGGTCTACCAGAGAAGACAGGCCGCTCCCAGCACCTCCACCTCCCCGGAGTGTGGACACCGGGCGTTCCAGAGCCACAATTCAGCAGGATCGCTTTTCATCCCAGAGGCCCCGGGGCTCCTTCCTAAGGCCTCTGCTCCTTCCTGCTTTCCGCATTGGAAATCAGACTTCAGGACAGAAGCAGACACCTCCCTCTCCGTCACCTTTCTGCCTGGGATGGTCGTAATGGTCCCCGTGGACGCATTCAAAATGAAGAAATGAAAGGCTCGAAGAGGTGATCGCAAAGCTCATAAGGCCCGGAGGCCGAAATCAGACCCACAGCTGTCTGCAGTGTCCCCCAACTGACCTCTTTTTAGCGGGTGACGGCCTCCAGGGACGGAGGAGACCCACTTCCCTGGGTCCGCTGTCTGTGTGGGTGGCGGGGGCGCTCCTGCACCCTGAGGATACAAGAGAGGAATGAGGCAGCTGTTTGTACCTTAGGGGCTCAAGAAGTGTCAGTGAGTGCTTCTGCAGCTTCTGTACCCCAGTACCACTGAACGACCGAGCATGCGCCCCTCAGAGCCCAGCCTTGGGAGAGACGTGAATTTGCATAAGAAGTGACGTGTATCTTCAGTCTGCAGTTCCGGCTCAAAATGAACGTCACTAGAGAGCTTTTTGCCAGATCTACCATATACATATATATGCATATATATGTTCATCTATATGCATATATATGTATATGGTGGATTTTCGAAGGAAACCTGTGTGGACCCTGGTCTACCAGAGAAGACAGGCAGCTCCCAGCACCTCCACCTCCCCGGAGTGTGGACACTGGGCGATACAGAGCCACAATTCAGCATGATCTCTTTTCATCCCAGAGGCCCCGGGGCTCCTTCCTCAGGCCTCTGCTCCTTCCTGCTTTCCCCATTGGAAATCAGACTTCAGGACGGAAGCAGACACCTCCCTCTCCGTCACCTTTCTGCCTGGGATAGTCGTAATGGTCCCCGTGGACGCATTCAAAATGAAGAAATGAAAGGCTCGAAGAGGTGATCGCAAAGCTCATAAGGCCCGGAGGCCGAAATCAGACCCACAGCTGTCTGCAGTGTCCCCAACTGACCTCTTTCCAGCGGGTGACGGCCTCCAGGGACGGAGGGGCCAAAGCCTCCCTGGGTCCGCTGTCTGTGGGCGGCCTGGAGCTCTGCACGAGGATACAGAGAGGAATGAGACGCCGTTTGTACCTCTAGGGGCTCAAAGTGTCAGTGAGTGCTTCTGCAACTTCTGTACCCCAGTACCCGCAGACGACCGAGCATAGCCCTCAGAGCCCCGAGGCGCCGGGAGGGCCGTGAATTTGCCGCAAGTGAGCCGTATCTCGGAAGTGTGCAGTTCCGGCTCAAAATGGACGTCACTAGAGAGCTTTTTTCCAGATCTACCATATACATATATATGCATATATATGTTCATCTATATGCATATATATGTATATGGTGGATTTTGAAGGAAACCTGCCTGGACCCCTGCTCTACCACAGAAGACAGGCCGCTCCTCGCACCTCCACCTCCCCGCAGTGTGGACACCGGGCGTTCCAGAGCCACAATTCAGCATGATCTCTTTTCATCCCAGAGGCCCGGGGGCTCCTTCCTAAGGCCTCGGCTCCTTCCCGCTTTCCGCAGTGGAAATCAGACTTCAGGACGGAAGCAGACACCTCCCTCTCCCTCACCTTTCTGCCTGGGATGGTCGTAATGGTCCCCGTGTACGCATTCAAAATGAAGAAATGAAAGGCTCAAAGAGGTGATCGCGAAGCTCAAGAGGCACGGAGGGCGAAATCAGACCCACAGCTGTCTGCAGTGTCCCCCAACTGACCACTTTCCAGCGGGTGACGGCCTCCAGGGACGGAGGGGCCAAAGCATCCCTGGGTACGCTGTCTGTGGGTGGCCTGGAGCACTGCACGAGGATACAGAGAGGAATGAGACATCGTTTGTACCTCTAGGGGCTCAAAGTGTCAGTGAGTGCTTCCACAACTTCCGTACCCCCGTACCCGCAGACGACCGAGCATCGCCCTCAGAGCCCCGAGGCGCCGGGAGGGCCGGGAATTTGTCGCAAGTGAGCCGTATCTCGGAAGTCTTCAGTTCAGGCTCAAAATGGACGTCAGTAGAGTGCTTTTTGCCAGATCTCCCCTAGATATATCTATATCTGTATCTGAATCTATAGATATCTCTATATCTCCATCTCTCTCTCTTTCTCTCTCCCTCTCACTCTCTCTCTCTATCTACCTATCTATCTATGTATCTATCTATTTCTCTCACTCTTTCTATATATATATTCCTATATACATATATATATATCTATCTATATATCTATATATATATATATATATATATATAGTGATTTTTAAAACAAAAGCTGTATTTTCCTTAGACGTTTGAGATAATGCAGGCCGCTCCCAGCACCTCCACCTTCCCGGAGTGTGGACACCGGGCGTTCCAGAGCCACAATTCAGCAGGATATCTTTTCATCCCAGAGGCCCCGGGGCTCCTTCCTAAGGCCTCTGCTCCTTCCTGCTTTCCGCATTGGAAATCTGACTTCGGGACGGAAGCAGACACCTCCCTCTCAATCACCTTTCTGCCTGGGATGGTCGTAATGGTCCCCGTGTACGCATTGAAAATGAAGAAATGAAAGGCTCAAAGAGGTGATCGCAAAGCTCAAGAGGCACGGAGGCCGAAATCAGACCCACCGCTGTCTGCAGTGTCCCCCAACTGACCTCTTTCCAGCGGGTGACGGCCTCCAGGGACGGAGGGGCCAAAGCATCCCTGGGCACGCTGTCTGTGGGTGGCCTGGAGCTCTGCACGAGGATACAGAGAGCAATGAGACGTCGTTTGTACCTCTAGGGGCTCAAAGTGTCAGTGAGTGCTTCCGCAACTTCTGTACCCCCGTCCCCGCAGACGACCGAGCATCGCCCTCAGAGCCCCGAGGCGCCGGGAGGGCCGTGAATTTGCCGCAAGTGAGCCGTATCTCGGAAGTCTGCAGTTCAAGCTCAAAATGGACGACACTAGAGAGCTTTTTGCCAGATCTACCATATACATATATATGCATATATATGTTCATCTATATGCATATATATGTATATGGTGGATTTTCGAAGGAAACCTGTGTGGACCCTTGGTCTACCAGAGAAGGCAGGCCGCTCCCAGCACCTCCACCTTCCCGGAGTGTGGACACCGGGCGTTCCAGAGCCACAATTCAGCAGGATCTCTTTTCATCCCAGAGGCCCCGGGGCTCCTTCCTAAGGCCTCTGCTCCTTCCTGCTTTCCGCATTGGAAATCTGACTTCGGGACGGAAGCAGACACCTCCCTCTCCCTCACCCTTCTGCCTGGGATGGTCGTAATGGTCCCCGTGTACGCATTGAAAAGGAAGAAATGAAAGGCTCAAAGAGGTGATCGCAAAGCTCAAGAGGCACGGAGGCCGAAATCAGACCCACGGCTGTCTGCAGTGTCTCCCAACTGACCTCTTTCCAGCGGGTGACGGCCTCCAGGGACGGAGGGGCCAAAGCATCCCTGGGTACGCTGTCTGTGGGTGGCCTGGAGCTCTGCACGAGGATACAGAGAGGAATGAGACGTCGTTT
>NW_024344390.1:0-310 GCF_902729225.1 Pteropus medius
CCCTAACCCTAACCCTAACCCTAACCCTAACCTAACATTAACGGTAAGAGTAACCCTAACCTTAACCCTCACACTAACCTTTACCATAATTCTAAACCCTAACTCTAACTCTAACCCTAAATCTAACCTAACGCTAACCCGAATCCTAATCCTATACCTAAACCTAAACCTAAGTCTAACCCTAACCCTAATTCTAACCTTAACCCGAACCCTAAACCTAACCCTAACCACTAACCCTAACACTGAACCTAACCCTAAAACTAAACTCTAACACAACCCTAACACTAAACCTAACCCTAATCCTATTCCT
>NW_024344391.1:0-356 GCF_902729225.1 Pteropus medius
AGCACATCCACCTTCCCGGATTGTGGATTCAGGGGTTCCCATAGACACAATGAGACAGTGTCCCAGCTCATCAGAGAGGCATGGGGCTCCGTCCTGGGGCCTCTCTTCCTTCCTGCTTCTTCAATTTGATATCAGAGCTCTGGACTGGAGCAGACACCTCCCTGTCCTTCACCTTTCTACCTGGGCTGCTCGTCATGGATTCTGTACACGCATTCAAAATTCAGAAAAGTGATTCTCATACACGTGATCACACAGCTAATAAGTGACAGAGTCACATACAGCCCAACAGGTGTCTGAAGTTTGCCAAACTGACCTCTTTCTACCAGGGGAAGGATGCCATTTTGGCTTCCTCGTCG
>NW_024344392.1:0-340 GCF_902729225.1 Pteropus medius
GGGCCGCGGTCTCGCGAGACCCTCCGCTGGTGGGCCGCGATCTCGCGAGAGCCCCGGGCGGGTGGGCCGCGATCTCGCGAGAGCCCCGGGCTGGTGGGCCGCGCTCTCGCGAATTCCTCCGCTGGTGGGCCGCGCTCTCGCGAGAGCCCCGGGCTCGTGGGCCGCAGTCTCGCGAGAGCCCCGGGCTGGTGGGCCGCACTCTCGCGAGAGCACCGGGCTGGTGGGCCGCGGTCTCGCGAGACCCTCCGCTGGTGGGACGCGGTCTCGCGAGAGCCCCGGGCTGGTGGGCCGCGGTCTCGCGAGACCCTCCGCTGGTGGGCCGCAATCTCGCGAGAGCCCC
>NW_024344393.1:0-306 GCF_902729225.1 Pteropus medius
GGCCCGACACAGGCTCACCCACGAAAGAGAGCAAATGGACAAGGGCGGCCTGGTCGCAAAAGACGGTGGCTGAGACCTGCTGCCTCCGGGCAAGGACAGGGCTTGCGGGGCGGAGGAGGCACTGGCCGTCACGCTGTCCGTCATGCTGGCCGTCTCGCTGGCCATCACGTGGGGAGCCCAGCACACTGTGCGAGCTACCTCGTGAGGCCGATCCCCACACGCGAGGGTGGGCAGACCCATCACGTTCCCGGTTTGCGAACAACACTAGCCAGAGGTCACCTCACTCAGCTGGGCGGCCGGGGCCCC
>NW_024344394.1:0-524 GCF_902729225.1 Pteropus medius
CCTCTATCAACCTCCTCGTATTTTAACCTCTCTCATACAAAGAATAGTAGTTGAAGCTGAAATATGAATCCCAGCTCTACTACTTTTTGGCCATATTCAGCAAATGCTGATGGTACCCGCCCATATTCTCTTTACCTATCCTGGAGGCCACTTGTAGTTTCGGTGGTTAATACCTCCATGCAGGAATGACTCCCTACCTCCAACACCTACATACGCCTTCCTAGTGGCTTTGTAGACTGGCCGTGCCAGGGTTTTACCACCCCCAGGAGCAATTCTTTCCCAATGAGAGATGGGAGTTCGTGTACAAGCGCTCAGTTTTCTCAGCCCGTGGGGAGACAACGGGCTTGGTTTACTCAGGCATTTGGAGGCTCTCTAGTGGAACTGAGCACTGGATATCTGCCAGGGACAACAGCTCATTATTCACCCTTCAGAGACCTTCCTTCCTTTCCTGTATCATGTCCCCTCCTCTACCAATATTCCCTTAAACTTCCAAATAAAGTACTTGCAAACCCTCGTATCAGGGT
>NW_024344395.1:0-846 GCF_902729225.1 Pteropus medius
TCGCTTCTGATTAAGTGAAAGGCAGTGTTCGAATCGAGGGTGGAGACAGGGACAAAAGAAAGGGTGACATCAGGAGTGATGCCAGGGCCTTGCACAGGTTACCGGCTGGTGCTTATGGTTCCAGACACTCTCCGGGTTCCATGCAATGGCTATCTCCTCCCATTCACCTCCTTCTTTCTTGCTGACACAAAGCTAGTCTCAATCCCAAGGAATGAGCCTTCATTATTCTGGGCTAGTCAAGGCCATTTATTTCCCTTCTAGGGCATGATCTCAGAGTAGATATATGACTTAGGTCTGGTCAATGAGCTAAATAAAAGTCGTAGGCTGTGGACTCTGACAAAACACAACAGCTGAGGAGCTGGTCCCTTGCTCCCTCCTCCTCCCTTCTTTGAATGCTGTTCCCTAGGAACGTGATGTCTGGAGCAGTGGCAGGCATCTTTGGACCATTCAGGGGAGAAACCAATCTAGAGCTATGATATTGTTGCGCTAGGAACCAGCATGGAACCTTGTATCTTCAGACTTTTTCCTAAGCGAGATCATACCTGTCTGAACTGTCAGTATTTTATTGCTTGCAACCAAACATGTCCTAACTGATACCACGATTAATAAGAATTCAAGAGGGAGGAAGAGGAAGATGTGATTGTCATGGTACAGGTAGATGGCCAGAGAAGATGGAGCCTTTTGTCCAGTCTGTGCTTTTTTTGTTCCATTGGGTCTTCTGACAGGTTTTCTGTCTGAGGGGCCCGGCGAGGGGCTGTCCAGGATGGTTAAAGGGCCAGAAACCCTTCTCTGTCTCTCATCCCTGTTGCAGACTGCCTTTCTCCACTTCTCAGGCCACTGTAGCGG
>NW_024344396.1:0-441 GCF_902729225.1 Pteropus medius
GTAGGAGGCCTTATCAAAGAGCAGATTGATTTAAACACCACACCCTCACGATGCACATAAATTGGAATTTAATTAGCCCAAACTTGATCGTTCATATAGCTTTCCAGGGATGGTTCTGTCACAAAGTACATTTCTATAACCATTTTATTTTAATTGCCATTTACAGAAAATAAATAATTTAGTGTCATATGAATAAACTCTCTGTTGTCTGCTCCTTATCAGTGATTCTCATGGTTTATGTCAGTGGCTTCGACAGTGATTCTCATGGTTTATGTCAGTGGCTCAAAACTATGTTCCACTAAGTTTCATTGGTTTGACAAGTGAAATAAACCGTCATAGCGAATTCAGATTACAGGGCCCAGAGTCAGGCCGAATCACTGGGAGCTCTCCATGGTCCTGGTGTCTGCACCGGAATCCACTTCGTCTTTTGATCTGAGTCCC
>NW_024344397.1:0-532 GCF_902729225.1 Pteropus medius
TTTGGGTTAGTTTTAGAGTTAAAATTAGGTTTATGTTTAAGGTTATTGTTAGTGTAAGATTTAGGTTAGGGTTAGAATTGGGTTGAGATTAGCTTTAGTTTTATAATTAGGATGAGGGGTAGGGTTAGGGTTAGGGTTATCGTTAGGGTTCGGGTTTGGTTTACTTCAGGTGTATGTTTATGATTACCGTTAAGGTTAGAGTTAGGCATAGGGTTAGGGTTAGTGTTAAGGTTAGGGTAAGCTATAGGTTTAGTGTTAGGGTTTGGGTTAAGATTAGATTTAGTTTTAGGGTTAGGGTCAGATTTATTGTTAGTGTTAGGGTTATTGTTATTGTTAGGGTTAAGGTTCAGGTTAGGGTTAATTTTAGAGGTAAATTAAGGGTTAGGGTTGCGTTTAGGCTAAGGGATTAGGGTTAAGGTTATTGTTAGTGTAAAATTTAGGGTTTAGATTACTGTTTGGTTTAGGTTAGCTTTAGTTTTAGGATTATGATCACATTTAGTGTTAGGGTTAAGGTTAGGGTTAGGGTTTATTG
>NW_024344398.1:0-2578 GCF_902729225.1 Pteropus medius
CTGCGTGGACCCCTGGTCTAACACAGAAGACAGGCCACTCCTAGCACCTCCACCTCCCCGCAGTGTGGACACCGGGCGTTCCAGAGCCACAATTCAGCATGATCTCTTTTCATCCCAGAGGCCCCGGGGCTCCTTCCTAAGGCCTCAGCTCCTTCCCGCTTTCCGCAGTGGAAATCAGACTTCAGGACGGAAGCAGACACCTCCCTCTCCCTCACCTTTCTGCCTGGGATGGGCGTAATGGTCCCCGTGGATGCATTCAAAATGAAGAAATGAAAGGCTCAAAGAGCTGATCGCAAAGCTCCTAAGGCACGGAGGCCGAATTCAGACCCACAGCTGTCTGCAGTGTGTCCCAACTGAACTCTTTCCAGCGGGTGACGGCCGCCATGGACGCAGGGGCCAAAGCATCCCTGGGTACGCTGTCTGTGGGTGGCCCTGAACCCTGCAAGAGCATACAGAGACGAATGAGACGTAGTTTGTACCTCTAGGAGCTCAAGTGTCAGTGAGTGCTCCTCCAACTTCGGTACCCCAGTACCCGCAGATGACCGAGCATCGCCCACAGAGCCCCAAGGCCCAGGGAGGGCTGTGCATTTGCAGCAAGTGAGCCTTTTCTCGGAAGTCTGCGATTCTGGCTCAAAATGGACGTCACCAGAGAGCTTTTTGCCAAAGCTACCATATACATATATATGCATATATATGTTCATCTATATGCATATATGTGGCCTGTAATGAATTTTCAGAAACCTGCGTGGACCCCTGGTCTACCACAGAAGACAGGCAGCTCCTATCTCATCCTCCTCCCCGCAGTGGGGACACCGGGCGTTCAGAGCCACAATTCCGCATGATCTCTTTTCATCCCAGAGGCCCCGGGGCTCCTTCCTAAGGCCTCGGCTCCTTCCCGCTTTCCGCAGTGGAAATCAGACTTCAGGACGGAAGCAGACACCTCCCTCCCTCACCTTTCAGCCTGGGATGGTCGTAATGGTCCCCGTGGACGCATTCAAAATGAAGAAATGAAAGGCTCAAAGAGCTGATCGCAAAGCTCCTAAGGCACGGAGGCCGAATTCAGACCCACAGCTGTCTGCAGTGTCTCCCAACTGAACTTTTTCCAGCGGGTGACGGCCGCCATGGACGCAGGGGCCAAAGCATCCCTGGGTACGCTGTCTGTGGGTGGCCCTGAACCCTGCAAGAGCATACAGAGACGAATGAGACGTAGTTTGGAACTCTAGGAGCTCAAAGTGTCAGTGAGTGCTCCTCCAACTTCAGTACCCCAGTCTCCGCAGAAGACCGAGCATCGCCCACAGAGCCCCAAGGCCCCGGGAGGGCTGTGCATTTGCCGCAAGTGAGCCTTTTCTCGGAAGTCTGCGATTCTGGCTCAAATGGTTGTCTGGAAGGCTTTGCCAAAGCTTATATATACATATATATGCATATATATGTCATCATATACATATATACTATGTATATGGTGGATTTTCGAGGCTACGTGGACCCCTAGTCCCCTACTACAAAGAAGACAGGCAAGCTACACACTAACACCTTCCCACTTTTTTTTTTTTTTTTTTTTTTTCACAGTGGGGACACAGTGATTCAGAGCCACAATTCACTTTTTTTTTCTTTCATCCCAGAGGCCCCGGGGCGCCTTCCTAAGACCTCGGCTCCTTCCCGCTTTCCGCACTGGAAATCAGACTTCAGGACGGAAGCAGACACCTCCCTCTCCCTCACCTTTCTGCCTGGGATTGTCGTAATGGTCCCCGTGGACGCATTCAAAATGAAGAAATGAAAGGCTCAAAGAGCTGATCGCAAAGCTCCTAAGGCACGGAGGCCGAATTCATACCCACAGCTGTCTGCAGTGTCTCCCAACTGAACTCTTTCCAGCGGGTGACGGCCGCCATGGACGCAGGGGCCAAAGCATCCCTGGGTACGCTGTCTGTGGGTGGCCCTGAACCCTGCAAGAGCATACAGAGACGATGAGACGTAGTTTGTACCTCTAGGAGCTCAAAGTGTCAGTGAGTGCTCCTCCAACTTCGGTACCCCAGTCTCCGCAGAAGACCGAGCATCGCCCACAGAGCCCCAAGGCCCCGGGAGGGCTGTGCATTTGCCGCAAGTGAGCCTTTTCTCAGGAAGTCTGCGATTCTGGCTCAGTGTTTCACCAAGAGGCTTTTTAGCAAAAACTACCTGTATACATATATATGCATATATATATTCCATCTATATGCTGCATATATATATGTATATGGTGGATTTTCGAAGGAAACCTGCGTGGACCCCTGGTCTACCACAGAAGACAGGCCGCTCCTAGCACCTCCACCTCCCTGCAGTGTGGACACCGGGCGTTCCAGAGCCACAATTCAGCATGATCTCTTTTCATCCCAGAGGCCCAGGGGCTCCTTCCTAAGGCCTCGGCTCTTTCCCGCTTTCCGCAGTGGAAATCAGATTCAGGACGGAAGCAGACACCTCCCTCTCCCTTTCTGCCTGGGATGGTCGTAATGGTCCCCGTGGACGCTTTCAAAATGAAGAAGTGAAAAACTCAAAGAGCTGATCGCAAAGCTCCTAAGGCACGGAGGCCGAATTCAGACCCACAGCT
>NW_024344399.1:0-14533 GCF_902729225.1 Pteropus medius
TAACCCTAACCCTAAACCCTAACCCTAAAAATAACCCTAACCCTAAAAATAACCCTAAAAATAACCCTAACCCTAAAAATAACCCTAAAAATAACACTAATGCCATGCACGGAAAGGCCACCGGATAGCAGCAGAAAATAGCATTTAATAACTTCCACTCTGGCACGTACTTGGGTGTTATTGCCGAAATAAACACCAGATGGCGGTAGAATACATGTTAATGACTTAACTTGCTTGCTATTTGAAAATTTGGCCACGAGATGGCAGCAGAGAATTATGTTTAATTACTTCTACTCTGCCGTACGCTTGGGTGTTATTCCCAAATTGGCCACTAGATGGCAGCAGAAAATATCTTAATGTTGATTTACACTAGCTTGCTATTTTAAAAATTGGCCACGAGATGGCAGCAGAGGATAACATTTGATTGCTTCCAGTCTGGCATACACTCGGATGTTATTCCCAAAATGAACACTGGATGGCAGCAGAAAATATGTTAATGATAACTTACACTTGCTATTTTAAAAATTGGCCACGAGATGGCAGCAGAGAATAACATTGGATTACTTCCAGTATGGCATACACTTGCATGTTATTCCCAAAATGCCCACTGGATGGCAGCAAAAAACATATTAATAACTGAAAGTAGCTTGCTATTTTAAAAATTAGCCACGAGATGGCAGCAGAGAATAATTTTTAAGCACGACCTTTGCATGTAAGTGAAAATGTTATTCTTTGATGCCATCTGGTGGATACTTTTGGAATATCAAGACAATAACAATAACAATGACGATGTTTTGGAATAACGCCCATTTTTGTCGCCGTGAATATTCATTTTATTCTGCCGGCCATTGGGAATTGTGGGGAAAACAAAGAACATTTTTAAAAGAATCATTTCAACTGCTTTCTCGTGTGCATTATCAACATAATAACTAATGGTAAGTCATCGAGAAAAATTCTTCTGCCCTGCCGTCTTGTGTATCTTAGGAAAATAGGAAGTTCACATCCTGAAAATTTAGGCTCTGCTGCCATCTCGTAACTATTTCGAAAATAACGAGCAAATGTATACCGGCGTAATTTTTTCTGCTGACATATGGTGGGAATTGGGAGCATAACACCTGAGTGTATGTCATCGAGAAAATCTATTTTCCGCTCTCATCAACTGTGCATCTTGGAATAAGACCTGGGTATTATTAAATATTATTCCCTCCCGCCTCCTCGTGGGTATGTTAACAGTAACACCCAGCTGTTTCTCATCATAAATATTAATTCTCGGCTGCCATGTAGTGGACATTTTCGGAATACCACAGAGCATGTCATGAGATGATATTTCTGTTGCTATAGTGTGCGTCTTATAAATGACACCCAAGGGTATGTCTTCATGAAATATTTTTTCTGCTGCCTTTTAGTATCTATCTTGGGAAAAACGAGTACATGTTAGGAAAAAAATGTTCCCTGCTGCCATCGCGTGGACATTTTGAAAATAACCAGCAGGAGTATGTCATAAAAAATTATTTTTTGCTCTCATCTGGTGGACATTTTCAGGTTAACATGCATGCGTGTGTCATCAAGAAATTTCGTTTACTTCCACCACCCTGAGCACATTTTGAGAATTCCACCAGAGTGTAATTTAAAAAGTTGTTCTCTGCTGCCATCGGATCTGCAGTTTGCGAAGACACCCGATTGTATCTCCGCTTGAACTACCATTTTCGGCTGACGATTGGAAGGGAATATGAAAATAACACCACAAAGCGAGTCATGAAATGTTACTTCTGCTGCTACATCGTGTACATTCCGAAAGTAAACCCGAGGACGTTTCATTATATAAAGTTTTTGTCCGCTGCCATCTCGTGTGCATTTAGAAAATAACTCTCCAGGGGATATGTCGGTATAAAAGTTACTTTTGGCTGCCATCTGGTGGGCATTATGGGAATGACACCACAGTGCGAGTCATAAAATGTTATTTCTGCGGCTCTCTTGTGTATTCTGAAAATAAACCCAAGGGCATGGTGTTAAGAAACGTCTTCCCTCCTGCCATTTCATGTGTATATTGGTAAAAACACAAGAGTGCATGTCATGTAGTGATTCTCTGCTGTCACTTCGTAGGCATTTTCAAAACAACGTTAACGTTTTAAGCCTAACTGCAGTCCTCCTATAGTACCTAAAGCAAAACCCCACCAACATTCCTAAACATATCCATAAAGCCACTCAAAAAACTAACCCGAATACCTAAGCTATGACCTAACTTCCAATATTCTTAAACACTTAAACTACATCCTAGCCCTCTATACCTGCGCATACCTCGTTTGTAATTCCAAGCCATACTGTGACCCTTTCCTCTCCCTTTCATACCATCCGTCCCTGCCACTACCGACACTCACTGCAAAAACTATTGACCGCGGCAGCACTTTGCCAAAACCGCAATCCCAAACCTTCAGTTACAAACTGACCGGGCGTACCGACACATAAGCATGACCAAATTAACCGATCGACTATGTAAAAACTGATTCCAGTCTTACATGTAAATGTCATCCTAACAAAACTTCTAGACTTTCACCTTAACCCGATAAAAGGCAAACAGAAATAACCTCGCCAAACTGGCCATATTAACGTACTCGGTGACTCTAAAATTGGACCCCGATAACTGAAACCTCATTCTTGAACCTCATACAAACGCTACCATGGAAAATACCCTAAATTCTCATTACCTTAAACACGTGACCTGACAACAGTTCTAACCCTGTCGACCTCACTGCAACTTATGGTTGTCAGAATAAATCTTACCTAAACCATCACTGTCACCTTTGCCCTAACCACCATTATGCTGAGCACAGTATCCAAAGCTACCAGAATCCTAATTGCTCCAACATACCCTGCTCTCTGAATCTGGAAGCAACGCCCAACTTTCCAACAAAGGACTGGATCACTCATCAACTAGCCTAATAGCACTTCAAGAAATAGCCTATCGAATAAAACTAACATAACAAAATATGTAAGTACCCCTAGACAAATACTAAACTTCTATTCATGCACCTTTCAACCCATAAAACACTCATACACCCCCGATCTACCTTTATCTTCTGATCTTAAATACATAATAGAACCCATAGCCCATACCCTCATCCACATTTTAAATCCAATACAAACCCAAGCCTTAACTCTGAAACTAAACCTAACCCTAACACAGTATATAACCTGAATTAGAAGCCTCACTCTATTTTTTTAAAAATAACCATAACATTCTAATACCAACTTACTGACTCTAACCAAAACCTTAGCTATAGCCGAACATCTACACCATACCTAACCTTACTTCTTTATCCATCCCTACCAATAATCTATCATAAAATCTATTTTTAACCCTCATGTGATCCTATAACCTATCACAGGACCTACAACAATTGACCTAAATGCGATCCTAACTCTTTCACATTAAGCCTAACGGGAACCTTCACTGGGAACCTTCACTGTGACCGACACCATACTAAACATACTCCATAAACAATAAGCATAACAAACCAACCCATTAGCAAATTAACCAGCAACCAAAACCCTCGCCCTAAGTACCTCATCAGACCCAGCTGCCAACACTAATCGAGGAAGCCTAACAAATCACACTAGCCGATAAACTAGCAGTCATCGAGTAAACCAAACCGCAATACCAAATAACCCTAACGACCGGTAAGCCTGAGCAAACATCGACAATCTCGCCATGAACGTTTAACCCATCATCACAGAACATTCTTTTCTAAACACCCTCTCTCTATATACACTTCCCCTCTCACCTTCATAGGCTCACCCTCACCCTATCCCATAACCCTAAGCAGAAACCTCTAACTGAAGGCGATCCTTATCCCAAACCTTAAACACGCAAATATGAGCACTATAACTAACTCTAATTATACGTAACCTGGGTATACTTACAATGAACCATAGATTTACCTCTATTACAAATCCGGAATCTCAACCTACCCTTGAACATGACACTAGCAATAACACCAGCTATAACTGTCCCAAATTCTAACCTAAACTTCCTTAACCCAAAAATAAGGCTTAAACCTCACTCTCACATAAACCGTATCCGAACTTCTACGCTAACCTAAGACACTTAACTTCGATCCTAACGGTAACTAAGGCTAAACTATGATTGCCAATTGTTAATGTAACCTCAAATGCCTTGCTCCAATGCCTACCGTAATACCTAAATTCTGACCGTAATGAAAAAGCTAACTTTGAACCTAACACCACCAAATGACTTAAACGAATGAACGTACACAGACCAAAAAAGACCATCCAAAACTGACTAAAAAACTATAACTAACCGACTCTTGGCCAGATACCCTGCTAACATAAACTCATCATAATCAACTCACCCAACTAACCCTCACCAAACTACTCCGGCCCGTAATGACAAATCAACCTTCAACTTCCAAAGCAAACTCTAAAATACCATCTAACGCAAAAACATCTGATGTTCAAACCCCAAACCGTCATGTCTCACCCTGCCCTATAACTATATACGTAAATCAAAATTCTGCACCATGTAAATCCTGATCCATCCTGACATCTATCACAAACCTAACTTTCAACTCTACACATAAAGACAAATACAGAACTCTGTGACTTCTACACACGACTGTAAAACAGACATGACCGTTAACACCCTAAACACCCTAAGGAGCTATCCTTACACCTAACCTCACCTCCCATACAAATGTGAATTTAATTTCTATCCGGACCTTCTAAATCTTTACTGCTGACTCATAACCCAGCATTCTGTAACCTTTTTGGCATCTGGAAACCTAACCACGGTGAAAATCTGATGCCTCATGAACAGTCATGGAGCTGAGGGAGTGATGCTGGCACCAGGGAGCGCCTGCAGATACAGATAAAGCTTCTCCCACTCTCCTGCCAATCACATGCTGCTGAGAACTCTTGTTCTAACACAAAATCGAACTACCACCATAGTCCCAACTCTCATCCTAACTTGAACCTTCCTCAAGGCCTAATGAATTCACCAATAATCCTACACACACACACACACGCCTCTTTCTAGGCCTAAACATGTCTAGGACCTTCCACCTAAGTAAAATCGTAAACGATTCAAAAATTAAACCCCAGTCACTGAGTGAGGGCGTAGACCTAAATGTAAACTCGTTCCTAACCTTAACTCTAAATCAACCATAAAACATTAGCGCTACACTATGAAAAAACAGTAATACTCCCAATAACTTTTAATCCTTAGTCAAATATAAACCTACCAATACACCCTCACCCTCGACCTGAATTTAATTTTAAATTCAAAGCCTGATAACATTCGCTTTAATTACTAAAGATAAACCTTAACTGCTTTACCCAAACTGCATGCACTAAGCCTAAGCCTTGACCCTTTTCTAGCTTATAACTCCATGCTAAACTACCCATAGGAAACAAAGGATGATGCTGGACACTGGACAATGGAGCAGGGACACAGGCCCCGGAACGCCCGATGCCGAACACCGGCAACCGCGGCCGGACCCCGACCCCGGCCCGGAAGCCGACCCCGACCGCGGACGACCGGTGCCGGGACACCGGAAGCCGCGCTCGGACCCTGACCCCGGCCCGGAAGCCGGACCCCGTCCCGGAAGCCGGACCCCGACCGCGGACGACCGGTGCCGGACACCGGAAGCCGCGCCCGGACTGACCGCACGGCCGGCGGACCCGACCGCGGGCGGCCAGTGCGGACACCGGAAGCTTAGCCGGACCCCGACCGGCCGAAGCGGATTGGCTGTGGACGACGATGCGGGCACCGGAAGCGCGCGGACCCGACCCCGGCGAACCTTGAACCGGCACATGAGACGACGGTGCGGGACACCGACGCCGCGCGGACCCGACCCACGGCCAGGCGGACCCCAACCGCGGACGACCGGTGCCGGGACACCGGCAGCCGCGCCCGGACCCCGACCCTGGCCCGGAAGCCGGACCCCGACCGCGGACGACCGGCGCCGGGACACCAGCAGCCGCGCCCGGACCCCGACCGTAGAGGACGGATGCTGAACACCGGACGCCGTGACAGGACCCTGACCCCTAAGTCCAATGCCAGACATCAGAGAAGCCTGAGTCCAACCGAGCTACCGGTGGTCCCTAACCTCTTAAACTGAGACTATAAAGAAAAAGAGGATGAAATAATGACAGTAGACAATGTATGCGGCTCACGCCTCATACAGTTTTTAGAACAAACTTTATTAGAGCTTAAAACACAATTAGAACAGCCTACATACATTAAATAAGATGTCCATTTAACGACATATCAAAGTATCACTTACCGTGATTTTACGACTCACCTGCAACAGCAAAAGTGAGGTCAATGCATTGTACTAACATGTAAGGTTGTCACCCTCAAAGTATGAAACCTCTTTAGATTTTTTTCATAATTTCATGGAGCTTACGTTATATGTGGGGGTCTGTCATTGAATCATTACGTGACGTGAGAAAATATGTATATGTAAATAGAATTAAATTGAAAACCCATAATTAATACCAAATAGTCATGATCTATTAGAATTATAGGATGGAGGACATTACACCGGGAAAGAATCGCTTTGGGTATTTTTCCCCGTCAATTGTGCTAGGCGAAGGACTATCCGCCTGCAGTTTAATGGAACCCTTAACTCACACCCACATATGAACGTTAACTCCAAATAGGTTAAAAACCTTAAATGTATTAGGAAAATTTTAAAATTTCAGCAAGGTAGAAATAAATTCATTATGTAGGATTTAACCATGGTTTCTCATATCGGACACCGAAGCAAAAGCGATGCAAGGAATAAAAACATGTCCTCAAGAATATAATCTTTTTGAGCATCTAAGGAACCTATCCAGAAAGTAAAACCACAGGCCGTGGAACGGAAGAAAAAGAACGTATACATTTGTGAAAAGTATCCAATATCGATACTGAAAACTTGCACAATACATCGACTAAAGACTGATGGCGAAACTTTAAACGTACGCTACTATAAACACTCTCGAAACCACAAAGAAATGGTCAACGGTCACACGAAGATATTGAATCTCAATCGCGAAAAATGGGAAAAACACTACGGTGCCTCCTTCCCACACAGGATAGCTAACTAAAATTCAGGCGGGAAAAAACTAGACAATGACAGAGACATTGGAAGCCTTAAAATGTCGCTTCTACAGATGCAATGTACAGCATACTACGTGTACGATAGTTTGCCATTTCCGCCCAAAAAAGTGCCATGGGTCAAACTCCACCCTAAGAAATTGAAAATGGAAGTTCTAAAAAAGAACTTCATAAACATACATAGAAACGATACTGTCGAAGGAACGGGTGTTAAAACTATTTAGTTACCCGTGAAATGGTCAATGAATAAACTAAGATCAATTCTTTAAAATTAATCAAGTAAAAAGATGCAGAGTACATATAAAATGCTAGGGCAAATCCTCAGAAACAAACCTAGAATTAATGTAGGATACAGTGGTTCCACTGAATGTTGAAATGCCAAAATATTGGAATTCGGGGACATGAGCACATATCTCTACACCCACATTTATGGCAGCATGATTCGCACTAGCCAGGATCTGGAAACGATACAGAATCCATTGATACACAGAACAAATGCGGTACATACACAGAAGATTAGTAGTGAGCCTTAACAACTCAGGTGATACTGCCCCAATTGCAGAACAGCAGTACGCAGACGCGGTTCAATCAAGGAAAGGAAGCTACTCTTACTGTGCGGCTCCTACTAACTGGAGACACCTGCCACTCTATCAATAGCCACTATACCAGGTATCGGGGATCAATCTCCTCAGAACTGCGAGTCATCATGGCGGCTCTCGCGAGAGCGCGGCCCACCATGCCCCGGCTCTTGCGCCAGGGTTTCAGAAACTTCTACCAGGTGTCGGGGAACAACGACCCGGGACGCATTACATGCGGTGAAATTTTTCTATTACAGTATTCTGCAACACTGACGCCAAGAAAACAAACTAGTAACCGAAAGAGGGTGTTATCGGCATCACAACTAAGACATGGATCAAGGGACCATTATAGAGCCCAAATCTGACCCCACATCAATGTCGCTAGGGTTCCCAGACAGCCGCACAAAAAAAGACAGAGCACTAGCACACAAGCCAAGGAAAAAAGAATTTTCCACACCACCCCTTGCTCTACTGTGGCCTCAGAAGACCGAGACGTCTACGCCAAACCCTCTGGACCATTCGCGCATGAAGAAGGTTCTCCCTACCTGTTCCTCCTGTGGCCCAAAATCCCAGGAAGCTTCTGAGGTAAACCAGGTACAGACGCAGTCCCACCTTGTCCCAGAAACTCGGCACCTCCACGAGCAATGCTGCACTGACTGAAATCTCCTCAGAACTGCAAGTCATCACGGCAGCTCTCGCGAGAGCGCGGCCCACCAGGCAGAGGCTATTGCGAAAGCGCGGCCCACCAGCCGCAGCTCTCGCGCCAGGGTTTCAGAAACTTCTACCAGGTGTCGGGGAACAACGACCCGGAACGCAGTACATGCGGTGAAATGGTTCTATTACAGTATTCCGCAACACTGACGCCAAAAAAAACAAACTAGTAATTGAAAGATGGTATTATCGGCAAAACAGCACACACATGGATCAAGGGAGCATTATAGGGCCCAAATCTGACCCCACGTCAATGTCTCTAGGGTTACCGGACAGCCGCACGAAAAAAGACACAGAGCACTAGCTGACAAGCCAAGGAAAAAATAATTTTCCACACTACCCCTTGCTCTACTGGGGCCTCAGAAGACCGAGACTTCTACGCCAAACCCTCTGGACCATTCGCGCATGAAGAAGGTTCTCCCTACCTGTTCCTCCTGTGGCTCAATGTCCCAGGAAGCTTCTGAGGTAAACCAGGTACAGATGCAGTCCCACTTCGTCCCAGAAACTCAGCACCTCCAGGACCAATGCTGCACTGACTGAAATCTCCTCAAAACTGCAAGTCATCACGGCAGCTCTCGCGAGATCGCGGCCCACCAGCCCGGGGCTCTCGCGAGACCGCGGCCCACCAGCGGAGGGTCTCGCGTGACCGCGGCCCACCAGCCTGGGGCTCTCACGAGATCGCGGCCCACCAGCGGAGGCTCTCGCGAGATCGCGGCCCACCAGACTGGGGCTCTCGTGAGAGCGCGGCCCACCCACCCGGGGCTCTCGAGTCAGGGTTTCATAAACTTCTACCATAGGAAGTGCTTGCTTTAAGTTTGCCTGAGTTAATAATAGTCAAAAAATGGTCTGAAGTATTCACTTAAACCAGACCGGACAAACTGTTCCTGAGAACTCCACAGGCTGCAGTGTCACCCATACCCTAGGTGCTCACACAGCGCCCTCTGCTGTTTACACGATAGAACAGCTTAGATGGATAAGTCGACTCTAAGACTCATCTCGGCCATGCCCCAGGACGACCCCTCTGCCACTCACAGGCTTGCGGAAGGGGAGAGGACATAGTGGCCTCGGAGACTCGCCTAATCCCTTACACGGGGACCTCCTCTGCCCATCAAGATCTGGCAGCAGCTAAGATAGAGCATGCCCCTCTAAGTCTCTTCTCAATCATTTTTCCAGGACCTCGTAGGTCCCTCACATACCAAGTTTATGCCACCAGAAAGACTTTGCCAAGGTCTCTGTTCCCACGTTTTCCAGCCCCCGTAGCCCTTCACATACTGTGCTTGTGCGAGACTGGACAAATCGCCTCCAATTCTCTACTGCGCTGTATTCCGGGAACCCCCTTTGCACTTCCCCTCACTTCCTAGAGCAGGGATAGAGAAATCACGTCCAAGTAAGTCTCTACTGCCTCCTACCAAAGTGAGAAGAAAAGAAAAGTGTAGGGAGCTAAAGCTCCCAAAATTCAAAAGAGTGCATGGATTATCTCGGGAGGCCTGCTTGCATAAAAAAGGGAAAAGGCTGGTTCTGTGGAATTCCAGGAAGAAGAAGAATAAGTATAGAAAAAGGGAGTGTCGAAGGGACTGTCAAAGGAAGTGTCGATTGTACCTTGATCTTCAGGATGTTACTTTAATTATGTTATCTTGGGATACACAAAGGAACAGATTATGTATAAAAAGGAGCCTAAGAAATAAACTCGGAGAGACAGTTGTGAGATCTGTTCTCCCTCCTGCACTCTGTCTGTCTTCTCTTTTTTCTCAGTCCTCACTCCCCCATTCAGGTACCTGGTTTGACTTGGTCGGCTGGTTTCCGACAAGTGGCGCCCGAACAGGGACCTGAAAATGGGGGAAAATAGCAGGGACCCACTGCAAGACGAGTGCACTCCAGATTGGCCAAAGAAGCCGTGGACGGTGAAGGTGAGTACGCAGGAGTTTTTGTAATATAGAAAATGTAAGAGAAAATATAATGGGCCAATGAAATAGTCGACTATTTGTACATATGCTTAAGAATATGCTTAGAGTTAGAAGAGCTAAAGTAGGTCAGCGACAGTTAATGAAGTTCTTGCAATTTATAGAAGTTTATCCCTGGTTTCCTGAGGAAGGGACAATTGATTTAGAGACATGGTTAAGAGTGGGTCTAAAGTTACAGGATTACTATGATGCCCACGGACCTATTAAGGTTCCGGTAGATACTTTTGGGCTTTGGACTTTGATTAGACATTCTTTAGACCTTAGGCATGAAAGAAATCAGATTAAAGAACAAATGTCACCTGTACTTAAAAATTGTTCATGAGTATGACGAATCTGAGGCTGCTGGGGTTGTGCCTTCTGCCCCTCCGATGCCTCCCCCTCCTTTCGACTCCATTTTTACTGATGATGAGGAGGAGGAGGCCGCTAGATATCATTCACCTGATGAAGATTCAGCTCCACTTGTAGCTATTGGAGGCGTTGCCCAACACGCAGTACCAGATCCTGTATTAATATGAGGGCGAGGGCATGTTTGTGTTTTTCCGCAGGGAGCTGACGGAGCACGCTGGTTGCCTGAACGACTAGTGCGGCATGCCGAAAATGAACATCGAGATTATTCTTCTGATGGGAATACTGATTAATCCAACAGCTTATGCCGCAGTGCATTGGGCTTACATCCCGGATCCTCCGGTACTACATCCAACTGTTTGGTCTGGGCCACAGATCCAGGTTTTTTCTAATAACTCTAGACTTTTAGGATTGCCATTAGCCATGGAACAGCAATATGTATATGATAATTTTAATTTTTCCGGATCAGCAATAGGACTACCTATTTGTTTTCTTTTCAATTCTACTTCCCAACCTGGGTGTTTGAATATCATGGAGCAGCCTTGGCCTAGGAAAGGAGGAGCTGTTATGCTTGGGGCTCCTGATGGCGAAGCTGTAAGCAATAATGATACGATCCCGTTTGAACTTTGTCACTCAAAGAGGCATGTGCAAAAAGATTCGGTATGGTGGCATCGTTGTCATCAAGAGAATGTCACTTTGTACCCAGTAACAGGATTTAATGAAACTGTTTGGGACTTCTCTCGGCCTTATGACACTGGGACTGCTTTATCTGCTGGACTCTGGAAAACGAGCTCTGGCGCTTGGCAGACTCGTATTTGGAAACTGGCTGCCGGACTTGTGACGATGAGTATTAGCATGACTAATGAATCTCGGACCAATTCGCACAGTAGTGGTTCAGGAGAAAGATTCTCATATGCCCTTAGAACTTGTGTTAATGTCCCATATATATTATTGTTAGGAAATTTCAATATTACCGTAGATAATAATACTAATCAATTTAATGTATCTTGTAATAATTGTCAGCTGTCTAATTGTGTTACTCCTGCTAACACTTCTGTTCTCGTGCTTAGACAACCGCCATTTATAATGGTTCCTGTTAACCTTAAAGGCCCTTGGTTTGATGAATATGGGTTACAAGTTTTAAAAGAGATTAACATGGCCTTAGGAAGATCTAAAAGGGCTGTGGCTGTTGTTGTGGCAGGTATTCTTGCAGTTGTCACCTTGCTGGTTACAGCCCCCACTGCTGCCATATCCTTGTCCAACTCTGTGCAAACTGCAACATTTGTTAATGATCTGACAAAAAATATTTCATTAGCTATGGGATCTCAAGATTGTATTGATGAAAAAATTGAACAAAAATTAGATGCATTACATGAAACAGTAAACTTTTTGGGAGAAGAAGTTCAAGCCTTAAAATTGTCCTCCCGCTTACGTTGCCATGTACAATATCGATGGATTTGTGTAACTCCAAAAAGGTATAATAGTACCACCCATCCTTGGGATAAGATAAAAAATCATTTACAAGGGATCTGACATAGTGCTGATATGTCATTAGATTTAGTTCAATTACATCGAGATGTTTTAACCTTAAAAGAAGCTCCCGAACTACAAATAAATACTGATCAAACAGTGCAAGAATTTATAAAGGGTTTAAAAGGTTTAGTCCCTACTTGGGGACCATTTACTCATTTATTAGGATTTCTTATCGTTCTAGCCTGTTTCATGTCAGTCATCTTGTGTTTATTGCCAAATCTGTTGAAATGCTCAATACGAGCAGTGCGAGATGTTGGTTCCGAGATACATGCGATAAAATTAAAAAATAAAATTGCCCCAATATAGTGGATGGTAGTCAAAGACGTGTAAGGGCTTCTTGGAAACTGGACAACCTAAGACAGGGCATGTGTGATGGAATACATGTTCCAAGGACGGGTAAGCTCCATGTTTCTTTCGCAGGAAGCCACCTAAGACAGGCACGGTCTACTATAAAGTAAAAAAGGGGGAATTGTAGGGAGCTAAAGCTCCCAAAATTCAAAAGAGTGCATGGCTTATCTCGGGAGGCCTGCTTGCATAAAAAAGGGAAAAGGCTGGTTCTGTGGAATTCCAGGAAGAAGAAGATTAAGTATAAAAAAAAGGAGTGTCAAAAGAAGTGTTGATTGTACCTTGATCTTCAGGATGTTACTTTAATTATGTTATCTTGGGATACACAAAGGAACAGATTATGTATAAAAAGGAGCGTAAGAAATAATCTCGGAGAGATGGTTGTGAGATCTGTTCTCCCTCCTGCACCCTGTCTGTCTTCTCTTTTTTCTCAGTCCCCGCTCCCCCATTCAGGGACCTGGTTTGACTTGGTCGGCTGGTTTCCGACAAGTGGCGCCCGACGTGGGCCTGAAAACGGGGGAAAAATAGCAAGGACCCACCGCGAGACGAGTGCACTCCAGATTAGCCAAAAAAGCTGTGGGCGGTGAAGGTGAGTACGCAGGAGTTTTTGTAATATAGAAATTGAGAGAGAAAATATAATGGGCCAAGGAAATAGTCGACTGCTATTTGTACATATGCTTAAGAATATGCTTAGAGTTAGAGGAGCTAAAGTAGGTCAGCGACAGTTAATGAAGTTCTTGCAATTTATAGAAGTTTGTCCCTGGTTTCCTGAGGAAGGGACAATTGATTTAGAGACATGGTTAAGAGTGGGTCTAAAGTTACAGGATTACTATGATGCCCACGGACCTACTAAGGTTCCGGTAGATACTTTTGGGCTTTGGACTTTGATTAGACATTCTTTAGACCCTAGGCATGAAAGAGATCAGATTAAAGAACAAATGTCACCTGTACTTAAAAATTGTTCATGAGTATGACGAATCTGAGGCTGCTGGGGTTCTGCCTTCTGCCCTTCCCATGCCTCCCCCTCCTTTCGGCTCCATTTTTACTGATGATGACGAGGAGGAGGCCGCTAGATATCATTCGCCTGATGAAGATTCAGCTCCACTTGTAGCTATTGGAGGCGTTGCCCAACACGCAGTACCAGATCCTGTATTAATATGGGGGCGAGGGCATGTTTGTGTTTTTCCGTAGGGAGCCGACGGAACACGCTCGTTGCCTGAACGACTAGTGCGGCATGCCGAAAATGAACATCGAGATTAACTTTGTCACTCGAAGAGGCATGTGCAAAAACATTCGGTATGGTGGCATCGTTGTCATCAAGAGAATGTCACTTTGTACCCAGTAACAGGATTTAATGAAACTGTTTGGGACTTCTCTCGGCCTTATGACACTGGGACTGCTTTATCTGCTGGACTCTGGAAAACGAGCTCTGGTGTTTGGCAGACTCGTATTTGGAAACTGGCTGCCGGACTTGTGACGATGAGTATTAGCATGACTAATGAATCTCGGACCAATTCGCACAGTAGTGGTTCAGGAGAAAGATTCTCATATGCCCTTAGAACTTGTGTTAATGTCCCATATATATTATTGTTAGGAAATTTCAATATTACTGTAGATAATAATACTAATCAATTCAATGTATCTTGTAATAATTGTCAGCTGTCTAATTGTGTTACTCCTGCTAACACTTCTGTTCTCGTGCTTAGACAACCGCCATTTATAATGATTCCTGTTAACCTTAAAGGCCCTTGGTTTGATGAATATGGGTTACAGGTTTTAAAAGAGAGTAACATGGCCTTAGGAAGATCTAAAAGGGCTGTTGTTGTGGCAGGTATTCTTGCTGTTGTCGCATTGGTGGTTACAGCCACCACTGCTGCCATATCCTTGTCCAACTCTGTGCAAATTGCAACATTTGTAAATGATCTGACAAAAAAAAGTTA
>NW_024344400.1:0-312 GCF_902729225.1 Pteropus medius
TTTAGTTTAATAGTCAGTATGCGTATAATGTTAGAAGCCCAACTCCAGCTAATCAATTCATGGCCTGAGGCCCATTTCCAAATGTGCATTTTCCAGTGGGATGACAATATTCCCCTTAGTAAAAAGACCTGTGGGACGCAGGCACTGAATTAGAGCCATATCTAAGGCAGATAGATTATGCAAGTTAATTAAACATTCTATTTGTGCTCGATCTTCTTTCCACTTTAATATTTTTATCAAATTACATCAATTGTTTTTTAAATAAATTAATTTCCTACCAGTTATTGAACATTTAACTAGTTACAAGTCACA
>NW_024344401.1:0-4495 GCF_902729225.1 Pteropus medius
GCCTGTCTTCTGTGGTAGACCAGGGGTCCACGCAGGTTTCCTTCGAAAATCCACCATATACATATATATGCATATAGATGAATATATATATGCATATATATGTATATGGTAGCTTTGGCAAAAAGCTCTCTGGTGGCGTCCATTTCGAGCCAGAATCGCAGACTTCCTAGAAAAGGCTGACTTGCGGCAAATGCACAGCCCTCCCGGGGCCTTGGGGCTCTGTGGGCGATGCTCGGTCATCTGCGGGTACTGGGGTACCGAAGTTGGGGGAGCACTCACTGACACTTTGAGCTCCTAGAGGTACAAACTACGTCATCTCTGTATCCTCTTGCAGGGTTCACGGCCACCCACAGACAGCGTAGCCAGGGATGCTTTGGCCCCTCCGTCAATGGGGGCCGTCACCCGCTGGAAAGAGGTCAGCTGGGAGACACTGCAGACAGCTGTGGGTCTGAATTCGGCCTCCGTGCCTTAGGGGCTTTGCGATCAGCTCTCTGAGCCTTTCATTTCTTCATTTTGAATGCGTCCACGGGGACCATCGCGACCATCCCAGGCAGAAAGGTGAGGGCGAGGGCGGTGTCTGCTTCCGTCCTGAAGTCTGATTTCCACTGCGGAAAGCGGGAAGGAGCCGAGGCCTTAGGAAGGAGCCCCGGGGCCTCTGGGATGAAAAGAGATCATGCTGGTGTGGCTCTGGAACGCCCGGTGTCCACACTGCGGGGAGGTGGAGGTGCGAGGAGCGGCCTGTCTTCTGTGGTAGAGCAGGGGTCCAGGCAGGTTTCCTTCGAAAATCCACCATATACATATATATGCATATAGATGAACATATATATGCATATATATGTATATGTTAGCTTTGGCAAAAAGCTCTCTGGTGACGTCCATTTGAGCCAGAATCGCAGACTTCCGAGAAAAGGCTCACTTGTGGCAAATGCACAGCCCTCCCGGGGCCTTGGGGCTCTGTGGGCGATGCTCGGTCATCTGCGGGTACTGGGGTAGCGAAGTTGGAGGAGCACTCACTGACACTTTGGCTCCTAGAGGTACAAACTACGTCTCATTCGTCTCTGTATCCTCTTGCAGGGTTCACGGCCACCCACAGACAGCGTAGCCAGGGATGCTTTGGCCCCTCCGTCCATGGGGCCGTCACCCGCTGGAAAGAGGTCAGCTGGGAGACACTGCAGACAGCTGTGGGTCTGAATTCGGCCTCCGTGCCTTAGGAGCTTTGCGATCAGCTCTCTGAGCCTTTCATTTTCTTCATTTTGAATGCGTCCACGGGGACCATCACGACCATCCCAGGCAGAAAGGTGAGGGAGAGGGAGGTGTCTGCTTCCGTCCTGAAGTCTGATTTCCACTGCGGAAAGCGGGAAGGAGCAGAGGCCTTAGGAAGGAGCCCCGGGGCCTCTGGGATGAAAAGAGATCCTGCTGAATTGTGGCTCTGGAACAGGTGTCCACACTGCGGGGAGGTGGAGGTGCTAGGAGCGGCCTGTCTGATCTCAAATGTCTAAGGAAAACACAGCCTTTTAATATAAAAATCACCATGTATATATAAATATATATATAGAAAGAGAGAGAGAAATCCATAGATACATAGATAGATAGATAGATAGATAGATAGATAGATAGATAGTTAGATAGATAGATGGATAGATAGATAGTTAGAGAGATATCTATAGATACACATAAAGATATAGATATAGATATATCTAGGGGAGCTCTGGCCAAAAGCACTCTACAGACGGGCATTTTGAGCCAGAATCGCAGACTTCCGAGAAAAGGCTCACTTGCGGCCAATGCACAGCGCTCCCGGGGCCTTGGGCTCTGTGGGCGATGCTCGGTCATCTGCTTGTACTGGGGTACCGAAGTTGGAGGAGCACTCACTGACACTTTGAGCTCCTAGAGGTACAAACTACGTCTCATTCGTCTCTGTATCCTCTTACAGGGTTCAGGGCCACCCACAGACAGCGTAGCCAGGGATGCTTTGGCCCCTCCGTCCATGGGGGCCGTCACCCGCTGGAAAGAGGTCAGCTGGGAGACACTGCAGACAGCTGTGGGTCTGAATTCGGCCTCCGTGCCTTAGGAGCTTTGCGATCAGCTCTCTGAGCCTTTCATTACTTCATTTTGAATGCGTCCACGGGGACCATCACGACCATCCCAGGCAGAAAGGTGAGGGCGAGGGAGGTGTCTGCTTTCGTCCTGAAGTCTGATTTCCACTGCGGAAAGCGGGAAGGAGCCGAGGCCTTAGGAAGGAGCCCCAGGGCCTCTGGGATGAAAAGAGATCATGCTGAATTGTGGCTCTGGAACGCCCGGTGTCCACACTGCGGGGAGGTGGAGGTGCGAGGAGCGGCCTGTCTTCTGTGGTAGAGCAGGGGTCCACACAGGTTTCCTTCGAAAATCCACCATATACATATATATGCATATAGATGAACATATATATGCATATATATGTATATGGTAGCTTTGGTAAAAAGCTCTCTGGTGACGTCCATTTCGAGCCAGAATCGCAGACTTCCGAGAAAAGGCTCACTTGCGGCAAATGCACAGCCCTCCCGAGGCCTTGGGGCTCTGTGGGCGATGCTCGGTCATCTGCGGGTACTGGGGTAGCGAAGTTGGAGGAGCACTCACTGACACTTTGAGCTCCTAGAGGTACAAACTACGTCTCATTCGCCTCTGTATCCTCTTGCAGGGTTCACGGCCACCCACAGACAGCATAGCCAGGGATGCTTTGGCCCCTCCGTCCATGGGGGCCGTCACCCGCTGGAAAGAGGTCAGCAGGGAGACACTGCAGACAGCTGTGGGTCTGAATTCGGCCTCCATGCCTTAGGAGCTTTGCGATCAGCTCTCTGAGCCTTTCATTTCTTCATTTTGAATGCGTCCACGGGGACCATCACGACCATCCCAGGCAGAAAGGTGAGGCCGAGGGAGGTGTCTGCTTCGTCCTGAAGTCTGATTTCCACTGCGGAAAGTGGGAACGAGCCGAGGCCTTAGGAAGGAGCCCCGGGGCCTCTGGGATGAAAAGAGATCATGCTGAATTGTGGCTCTGGAACGCCCGGTGTCCACACTGCGGGGAGGTGGAGGTGCGAGGAGCGGCCTGTCTCCTGTGGTAGAGCAGGGGTCCACGCAGGTTTCCTTCGAAAATCCACCATATACATATATATGCATGTAGATGAACATATATATGCATATATATGTATATGGTAGCTTTGGCAAAAAGCTCTCTGGTGGCGTCCATTTCGAGCCAGAATCGCAGACTTCCGAGAAAAGGCTCACTTGCGGCAAATGCACAGCCCTCCCGGGGCCTTGGGGCTCTGTGGGCGATGCTCGGTCATCTGCGGGTACTGGGCTGGCAAGTTGGGAGGAGCACTCACTGACACTGAGCTCTAGGGGTCCAAACCCCGTCTCACCGTCATCTGCTGTATCCTCTTGCAGGGGTTCACGGCCACCCACAGACAGCATAGCCAGGGAGGCTTTGGCCCCTCCGTCCATGGGGGCCGTCACCCGCTGGAAAGAGGTCAGCTGGGAGACACTGCAGACAGCTGTGGGTCTGAATTCGGCCTCCGTGCCTTAGGAGCTTTGGAATCAGCACTCTGAGCCTTTCATTTCTTCATTTTGAATGCGTCCACGGGGACCATCACGACCATTCCAGGCAGAAAGGTGAGGGCGAGGGAGGTGTCTGCTTCCGTCCTGAAGTCTGATTTCCACTGCGGAAAGCGGGAAGGAGCCAGGGCCTTAGGAAGGAGCCCCGGGGCCTCTGGGATGAAAAGAGATCATGCTGAATTGTGGCTCTGGAACGCCCGGTGTCCACACTGCGGGGAGGTGGAGGTGCTAGGAGCGGCCTGTCTGATCTCAAATGTCTAAGGAAAACACAGCCTTTTGTTATAAAAATCACCATATATATATAAATATATATATAGAAAGAGAGAAATCCATAGATACATAGACAGATAGATAGATAGATAGATAGATAGTTAGATAGATAGATGGATAGATAGATAGATATAGAGATATCTATAGATACACATAAAGATATAGATATAGATATATCTATGGGAGCTCTGGCAAAAAGCACTCTACAGACGGGCATTTTGAGCCAGAATCGCAGACTTCCGAGAAAAGGCTCACTTGCGGCCAATGCACAGCGCTCCCAGGGCCTTGGGCTCTGTGGGCGATGCTCGGTCATCTGCTTGTACTGGGGTACCGAAGTTGGAGGAGCACTCACTGACACTTTGAGCTCCTAGAGGTACAAACTACGTCTCATTCGTCTCTGTATGCTCTTGCAGGGTTCAGGGCCACCCACAGACAACGTACCCAGGGATGCTTTGGCCCCTGCGTCCATGGCGGCCGTCACCCGCTGGAAAGAGTTCAGTTGGGAGACACTGCAGACAGCTGTGGGTCAGAACTCGGCATCCGTGCCTTAGGAGCTTTGCGATCAGCTCTTTGAGCCTTTCATTTCTTCATTTTGAATGCGTCCACGGGGACCATTACGACCATCCCAGCAGAAAGG
>NW_024344402.1:0-866 GCF_902729225.1 Pteropus medius
CCCTTCCTCTCCTTCCCTCAACCCCAGTTCCTTCACCTCGGGGCTCTGCTCGCTCCTCCCGGATGTTCTCCCTCCGCATCCGCCCGTGGCTGGCTCCTTCCTGGAATCTTCATCTCAGCTAAAATGTCACCTCCCCACAGAGGCCTGGTCACCCTCAACCCTTCACAGGGCTTCACCCGCTCACAGAGCACCACTGCCGGGCACTTGCATGCTCGCTGCCCGGTGTGTGTACTCACCACCTGCCTCCCGACGTGGACAGTCTGACGGCAGGGCCCACCTGCCTTGCTTATAGCTGAGGACCCCAGGCCCACGAGGGCCCCCACCTGCAGCAGGTGCTCAGCCAACACTTGCTGAATGAGGAGCTAGAGGCCTGAGTTCTGATCTAGGTCTGCTATGTGGCCCTAGACAGGTCACGTCCCCTCTCTGGGCCTCTGCTCTCCATCCACAAATGAAGGAGCTTCTCAGCTCTGTGAACTGCTGACCTCTCACGCCTGGGAGGACCAGCTTGGGCCCTGAGTGGCATCCACGGGACCAGCCTGTGTGGCCTAAGGCAGGGGTCACCAGACTTCAGTGACTTCACAGTGTCCACTACATCCTTCTAGTGAGTATTTATTGAGCATTTACAGCCTGCCAGACCCTGTGCCACACAGAGAGTGGAAGGGGCCATTCGGAAATTCCGATAGGATTAAAGAAGCTTTGAAAATAGGCCTTTGATCTGGACTAGCAAATGCTTATAAACACGCTGGCCGACTCCATCAAGGAAGACGGACCCATGAAACAAGTACCGTGACAGGTCACATACGCAGGGCACTTAGCCAGCACCAGCGCTGTTCTCTGGGCCCACGTGAACGACCCCACTGTCTCCA
>NW_024344403.1:0-6929 GCF_902729225.1 Pteropus medius
GGAGAAAAGAAGAGGAATTGGTGTCCCCGGAGTCGCTGGGAGGACAGGGGGCGGGAAAGGGAGCGGGGAGTCCTGAAAACCAGCCTGGCCTCCTGCCCGGAGCGCCGGGCTGCCCAGTTCCGCCTCCGCCCACTGGAGCAGACCTCTGGGGGGACAAGCAGGACGGAAGGAGGGAGCCCGGACGACGAGCCAGCAGACAGATGGCGGTGTGACCCAGGTGAGTCGCGTCTCCCGGGTTAGAACTTTTTCTTCCAAAGGGATCTTGCTCAGAAGCCCATCTGGCCCTGCCCGTGTGCGGGATTTCCCACGCCGACCCAGAAGGGTCAGGACCGGAAGCCGGCCTCTGCCACATGGGGGTCTTCCCTGTCCCAGCACCCAGGAGCCCTGGCCCTGCCCAGGAACCCCTGTCCCAGCACCCAGGAACCCGGATTCTGCCCGGGAACCCCAATACCACCCAGAAACCCCGGCCCCGCCCAGACGCTGGCCTCAGGTTGGTCAGAGGGCAGGAGCGTGTTGCACACTGCTGGCCCCGGTGACCACAGCCGAGACAATGGTCAGGCAGCTCCTTGCCCAGAGCAGTGCAGGTTCTCACACCGTCCAGCTTCCCTCGGGGCAGGAACGAGAGCCCGGAACTGGCCCTGTCACCCGTCATATATGAACGCCCCAGGTCCGCCATAACAAAGCGCCGGGACCGAGTGGCTTAAAACAACCGAAATTGCTGTCTCACGACTTCGGAGTGTGGAAGCCCAGAAGGGCTCGCAGCTGGCTCCTCACGTGCTGCAGCCTGCTCCCCAGCTTCTAAGGTGTGCTGGCAATGCCTGGCCTTCCTGGTAGATGTGCGGCAGATGTGTCACCCCGGGCTCTGCCTCCTGTGGCATTCTCCATGTGCTCGTCTCTGTCCAGACGCCCCCTTTTGATAAGGACACGGTCATATTGGTTTGGGGCCCACCCTACTCCGGTATGACCTCTTGTCAACTAATTACACCCACACAGACCCGATTTCCAGGTCCCCTGGGTTAGGCCTTGGGGTGGGGTGGGGACAGGCGGGATGCAATTCAACCCGTAACAATTCTTACTGGACGCTTAGAGCGGGCTTGATGGAGGCATTCGAACCCAGCTTGCTTACCTCATTTCAGGAGCAAAAGGCTTCTTTTCTTCTTCTCTAATATATTTGTTCAAAAGCAAGAAGCTCGATTGCTAGATAACAAAGGACTTCGCTGTTCCACCTGGCTGGGAATGGAACCCCAGACATTCATCTGGCCCAGACCAGGGGTCACTGAGCAGCCAGTTAACTCCAGCCCAGCCCTAGGAGTACTGAGTGTGGCGGCCCTTCCAGCCCTCTGGGGGAGCCTGGCCAAGGGTAAAAAAGCCCAATGGGGGAAACTGAAAAAGGGGGAGGATTCCGGTGCAAAGAGGAAGTGGGCAGCCGGAGCCCCCTGCTGTGGATCATCCATGCCTCCGGCCAGCACCTGGCACACTTGCCGGGGCCCCTGGGGCTTCATCGTCTATAAGGTGGCCCTTGCTGACGCAGCGCAGGCCCACATGGAGCCCACCAGCTGTAGCCGGAGCACAGAGGGGGCCGCTGGTGTCCTGCAGGGGCAGAGGGCAGGCCTCCCTGGGGGTCCCCACTTTCCTGACACTGCCCTAGAGCCACAGCCCAGCCTGCGGGCCATCACCTTCGCCCAGCCAAGCACTGCGGGGACAGCCATAGCTGTAGCAGGGCCACACACACGGCCACGCTGCCCTGGAGTGAGCAGCCCCTCAGTTTATCCCGCAGATGTAACTGGCCCAGCAAAAGGCTTTGCATGGCAAAGAAGCATCAGCCTTCTGTGAATAGTACAGTCTGACAGGTTATAAAAGGCTCTTCCAGGTGAGGAGAGGCTGTTTCCTGTGTGGTCAATAAGGGAAGCTCGGGTGTGGGTCAACTGCCTGGGGCTGCGGGGGGCCTCGTGAGCCCTCAAGCTGTTCATCAGATCACAGTCCTGGGAATTACACCGCCACCTTCATCTGACAAACGTGACTTCAGAATAGAGCGCCAAACATCATTCCTGCATCCGCATAAACGGGCAGGAGCGAAATGCTTGGCAGCCAGTGCTGGAGTCTGATCTAGAAGCTTCCGGGCCTCCGGGTCTCACGAGTTTTCCCGGCCTGGATCGCCCGGCACTTTGGAGAAGCTTCCCATCCGAGGTGTCGTCAAACGTCCAGATTCTCTCCTTCCATCTAACCGCACGGATGACGCCTGCACGTGAGCCGCCTGGAGGGGCAGACGGTCCAAAAGCGAAGGTCTCCTGAATCTTCCCTTCCGTACCCGATGAAACGGAGTGGACCTGGATTCTGGTTCTCCTCACGTCGGTGTTGACGTTGTTAAATGATTCACAGAATGAAGTGTGAGTTTTTCGGGGGTCCTTAGTCCTGAGGCTACTGTGTGGGTAAGAGGAGCCCAGGAAGGGGGTCGCCAGGGAGGAGCCCAGGTGCCACGCTTGCCTGCGAGTGGTCACCCCAATTCACCAAGGAGGAAACTGAGGACAAGAGAGGGTGAGCTGCTTTGCCCAAAGTCCCTCCTGCAGGAAATGGATGTTGGACGTCCAAGCCCGTGTTCTTTGTGTGACACTAGACTGCCACTTAGGCACGACCTTCCCGACCTTTGTAAAAACCGAGTCGGCAAACCGGTGGTGTGAATCGGCCAAGGGCATCCAGCGAGGGGACACCAGGACGCACACATGGAGGGCAGCGTGACGAAGTGGGGGCGAGTCCTCCCTGCACAAAGGGGACTGCGCCATCATCACCTGGAATAATAAAGGAGGGAGAACACTTGAGTTTTTTGGTAAGCCTAGTGAACACAGTTTGGAGCCCGAAGATGCAAAGGCCGCAGCGACAATGACCATGGTCAGGACCCAGCTGACGAGGATATTACAGAGAAAATGCTGAGCAGCATGATGACAGCTCCTCGAGCAGCTGGGCCCTGGCTGGCTCCACGGGGCAGAGGTGACCACGGTGTGACAGCATTCGATCAGAAGAGTGTGGACGAGAAGAAAGTGTGTCCAGTCACGACACTGGTTTTTCTGGTTTTCCCCTCAAAACCTCAAAGGGAGCTCTGGGGATAAAGCAGGCCCCCCTCATTCAGCAAGGGCCAGGCTAAAGGTGGCCCTGTCCCAGCTGGCCCCTTGGGACTCCTGCTGCAGTTCCCACCTTATTTTCCACCTTACCCTCCTTGCTCCCTCCCGAGCCAGTGTGCAACTCAGTGCCGACCTGAGTTAACTCTGCTGGGCTCACGCGTGGGGCCCTGGGCTCCCGGGGGCCCATGTCTGCGGAGCCCTCCCCCCCTCTGTGACTCTCAGCAAGTCGTCTCGCTTACACGAGCCTCAGTTTCCTGCACGTGTCAGCTGGAGGGGATAATTCTCGCTCCCCCGCCTGGCAAGATGGCCGAGACGACCCGATTGTAACGTGAAGTGAATTTTTGTTTCTTTACTATAAAGCACTGTAAAAACGCAAGGTATTTATTCTTGCCCTCTGGTAAAGAGAAAGTGAGGATAATTGGTGTTGTTACAGTCACGTTCTCCTCCTAGGCCTTGTGACAGTAAAGATATGGTGTAGATCGTATAAGCCCCTAAAAAGTTTTATTGTGATATTGATCAACAACAGAAAAACCCTTTTTCAAACACGCGATGTCTGAAAAAAGCAAAATGCTTATTTAAACCTCATTAATGTATTTTTAGAAAAATAGTCCAGGGCCGGCTCATTTCCGTGTGGCTGTCGTAAGGAGCAAAGGACATCGTGAAGCCGGGACCTTCATGGGACTCAGAGCTCGGAGAGGCTGTTCTTACGCTGGTCGTTCTGCTGTCGTTAGCGGTGTGAACTGGGGGGCACAAGGTGGCCAGGTCCGAGCTCCACCCTCGGAGGAAAGTCACACGCTGGAGGGAAAGGGAGGACGGGGCGAGGGGCACGGGATGACCACCACGAGAGGGACAGGGGGAAGAGAAGGAAGGGGACAGAGAGCACAGAGGGGCCTGGCGGGGCCCAACGATACCCTCACTCTCCCGCGAAGCCTGGACTCCCCTGACAGGGGCCCTCCCTGGGCAGGGGACGGAAGCATTGGGGGCCCTGGCTCGGGGGAGGCTGGGAAGCAGAACTAGTCCTCAGACACCTGTCCTGCCTCAGGTACACTCACAGGTCATCAGATCAAAATCCTCCCACGAGGACTTTGCCCCTTATTTCCTGGCCTGAGAGACAGAAGCTGCTCTCTGTTGTTTTCGATGGATCCAACTCAGCTGGATGAGTGAAATTACAGTGTCACCTTTATACCCGGAGCACCCTGCCAGGAGAGGATAATGGAGCAGGTGACACCTGAGAGGGCTGCAGGGCCGGCTGGCAGGTGCCGCCCCCCGCCCCCGGGAGCCGGTGGGGGGCAGGCCGGGCTGCTAGGGGTCCCCCAGGGGCTGTCTGTTCTGAAGGCTCCCTCATTCTCCTCCATGGTCGTGCTGAGCCGGGAGACGAAGCTCCTCACTCCGATAGACCAATAGACCGACAGATCCTTCACGCGGTTAGCATAAAAATGGCGTTTCCACCCAGTTCTGAGCAGATGAGGCCTCGAGGAGCTGTGCGGGGACAGCACAGGCCGAGGGGCCTCATTCCGGACAGTGCCGGGAACGGCGCCCAGAGGGCTGACCAGTCCAGACGGGCTCCATCCTGAGCAGGGCCTGGGAGTTCAGCTCCCACAGGCTCAGGTGCTTGGGGGAAGGGGGGCTGTGCACCCACGTTAGTGAGGAACGGGGTGAGTCACCGTTCGGCAGGGAAGAGAATAAGGGGCTTCGTGGGACGTGTGGACTGTGGCTTCTCAGACTCAGCTTCCTGCTCCGGAACTCGGGCTCCTTGGCCCCTGGCTTCTGGGAACTTACTCGCTTGCTGGAAATCCCTCCTCCGTTGTTCCCTGACAACAAAGACCGGAAACCGCAGGAATTCCTCCCATCACCTGGTGGAGGGCCACACGCCAGCACGACGAGGGCGAGACAGAAGCGGGGCTCGCAGCAGCCGCAGAGAGGGGGGCTGGAAGGGACACGCGCGGCACACAGACCGACATACACTCACCAACACCCGAGGTGTTGTTCTGTTTTGTTTTCAAAATATTCCAGCCAGAAACAAACAAAAAACAAAAATTTGCTTCAAAGGGAGGAGCATCAGCCGGGGACTAAAGCTAACTCAAACCGACCCGACACCCACATCCAGAGTGTCAAAGGTCCCCGCGTCTGACGGCCCTGTCTGCAGAAGCAGGGGACCCTGAAGAATGTGCACATGTGCCATGAAAGGGACTGCCCGAGATGCACCTGCTTTTAAACGGGCCCCGTTGTCACTTGAGGGGTTTTCGGCCTCTTCTGTGACTCTGAAGGTGGAGGACAGACAAGACCCGGTTAACCCCTCCCGCTCCAACACCAAACCCACGGGCTAACAGAGAAGGTGCCGTGCTCGGCGAGGGCCGCCGGACCGGACACCCTTCAGAACCCTCGTGATTACGTGATCGAGACGCAGAGGTGTTTGCAGACCAACTGTGATCCAGGATTTATAAATTCTCAGGGTGGGTGGCTTCGTCTTGGATAAACACTGCTCATTTTCCTTGTATGCAAGACGTTTCATGCGAGTTCAGGGGCAGAGCTGCTGTTTCGGAAACGGGGCATCTGGAGGGTGGGGCTGGGAGTGGACGCAGATAAGTGGGGGGGGGCATGCCTGAACCCCCGTCCACAGGGCAAATGGCACAGCTTGTCACGTAGGTTACTGTCCCCAGGGAGACCCTGCAGCCTCCCCGAGAAAAGCACCCCCTGTGTCCCAAACCGAGACCCCAAGTGTCCAGAGGAGGTCCGAGGCCCCTACTGGCACCCCAGCAGACTCGCCTCCGGGTCCAGAGGCGCCTACCCCGAGTCAGATGTGGGGACCTTCCCAACACCAAGACAGGTGCTGGGGGCTTCTGGTTTACAGCCCATCCGCGGGTTTTCCGCTCCTGAGTGTGCACATGTGTGTGGTGTGTGTGCGTGTGTGGTGTGTAAGTGTGTGGTGTGTGTTGTGGGTGTGTGTGTGTGTCTAGCCAGCTGGCCCATCTGTGGCAATTGTGTGTGGTATTATTGTGCGTGTGGTATGTGTGTGAGTGTCGCGTGCATGTGTGTAGTGTGTGTGGTAATGCGTCTGTGTGTATACATGTGGTGTCGTGTGTGGTGTGTGGTATTATTGTGTGTAGTGTGTGTGGTGGAGTGTGTGCGTGTCTGTGTGGTACATCTGTGGTGTGTGGTGTGTCGTGTGTAGTATGTGTGTGGCGTGCATGTGTTGTCGTGTGTGAGTGTGCTTGTGTATGTGGTGTGCATGTGTGGTGTGTGTGTGGTATGCGTGCATGTGCTTGAGTGTCGTGTGTGTGGTGTGCGTGCATGTGAGTAATAACGTGTGTGTGCGTGTGTGCGTGTGTGTGAGTATGCGTGCTGTGGGTAATGCGTGTACGTGCGTGTGAGATGGCAGAGGTGGCTGTGGACTGGCCAGTCCCAGTGCATTAGGAGCTGATCGTGCTTCTCGAACAGGAGGAGGGACAGAGCTGGTGTGGCCTGCGGACAGAAGCGCCTCCAGATGGCTTTCCGCAGCCAGAAGCAGGGGTAAGTCCTGGTCGGGGGGGCGGGGAAGGAGCAGAAGTCGCTGAGCCCCAGAGGGCCTGGCTGGCTCTCCCCACCTGTAAGACACGAGGCGAGGGCCCCCAGGCGTCCGTAGAGTCAGGGCTTGAGTCAAAGCTCCAGGCCAAAAGGCTGCTGGCGAAGCCCTTAAAGACGGCCCTGGCCGAGCCACAGGGCTGGTTCCTGAAGCTGAAAACCACATGATATCACCTACATGTGGGATATAAACCTAAAAGCAACAAGTGAACAGGACAAACGGAGACTCACGAACATGGACTACAGACTAGT
>NW_024344404.1:0-372 GCF_902729225.1 Pteropus medius
CTGAAAGTTCCAGCCCTCTAAATCACAGAGTTGGTACTCCTGGTAGGCAGTCCCCATCCACGGGTGGGGTCCAAAAAGCACCTCATTAATAAAACAAAAGACACCTTTACTACTGTTAATACTTAGGAAATTCAGTTTTAGGAGCTCTGCCAAAAATGAGGATGAAGACCAAATATATATTTCTTAACATAATCACAATACATAAGTATTTACCAAATTAAAAATTAAAACTGAGGAATTTTTAAAATATTTGTTGATACATTTAAAATGACAATAAGAAGCCAATTGCATAATTAATTCATTTGCACAATTTTAATGAAAAATTGGCACATTTTAACTATCAAAGGAAAATTAGTGAAAGAAGTGGCACTA
>NW_024344405.1:0-494 GCF_902729225.1 Pteropus medius
GACACTGGAATTCAAGGCTTGAGCCCAAAATAAACATAAATAGATGCTTACATTATAAACTGAATTGAGGAGTATTGACAAAGTTTGTGTCAGGAAGGATTGAGAAAAACAGCAACTGGGGGCTCAGGCTGTACAGACAAGCACTTTACACCCACACCCATTAGGGAAGCTCCACAAAAAAAGCAGATCTAAGATTCCAAAGCAGGAGAGCATTTGCTACTGTAGGTCTGGCTGCTCAACATTCGTGCAAATTAAAACTCCAGATCCACAGGCAATCAGAAACCAGGGAATTTTTTCCATGCCAGGAAAATGAGATTCCTCTGGAATCCAGCAGAACTGGAAAGCATCAGCCCACAAATGAGTTCAATTTTGGCCAAACACCTATGAAGCTTTGAGAAGAGCCAAGCAAAAACGCTTACTGATTGATTCTATTGCTCTTCCCTCTGACATAATAGCTTCCTGTGATCTTTCTAGTCATTTCTTGCCTTTATGTC
>NW_024344406.1:0-630 GCF_902729225.1 Pteropus medius
AACTTGAAATTGATGCCATGAATAGTAAATAGGGAAGACTGGAGAAGGTGTCTTTCTGCCTGAAAGGAAATAAAAATTTAATCAGCTAGTGGGAGGAGGGGAATCATATGGAGACAGAGTGAAGAGTAGATACTAAATGTCACTGGTAGATACTAACATTTATGGAGCACTTACTACGTATCAGGCCCTAAGCTAAGCATTTTACGGGTATTATCTCCTTTGACCTCACAACAGTCTAAGGCTGGTGCTGTTATCCCCACTTCACAGACGAGGACACTGAGGACAGAGAAATTAGACAAAACAGTGAGTAGCAAGTAGCACTGACTTGAGTGAGGCCTCTTAACCCAACTCCTGCACTCCCACCTTGGTCTCTGTTTGGTCACAAACCTGAAAGAATGAGGTTGGTATGCAGCAGGATGTGGAGGTATGGAGATGAGAGAGGGTCTGACCGTCAAGTCCCCATCTCCAGGTGACCTGGAGGCCCAACTAGCCTGACCTGTTGTTTGGGTAAGTAAGCAATTGAGTTGTCTTTCTCCCTCTCTCTCTGCCTCTCTCCCTCCCTCTCTCCCTTCCCTGCCTTCCTTCTCTTCCTTCCTTTCCTTCCCTTCCCTTCCTATCTTTTTTTTTTTT
>NW_024344407.1:0-777 GCF_902729225.1 Pteropus medius
TTGATTTTACTATATTCGTGATGACTCTGGCTGCTTTAAACTCATCATAACCATTTAAGTGATTCTTCTGGGTTTGTAAGTATACAGTGGAATTATATATAAGAGCACTTTTGCCTGTGCCTTTACTTACTTGTATTTTTTATTCATTTTCGTGTTATTTTGTATTGGAAGGAACTTCTGATACTATATTAGTTAACAGTGATGATAAAATGCTTCTTCATTTTGTGCCTATTTTTAATGCTACATGGCTTTCTTCTTCCTCAAAGTATAATACTGGCATTTAGATTTAAATGGATACTTTAAAAGTATAAGGAAGTATATTATTTTTATTATTTGTGTTAGAATTTTTAAGAATAGATGTTGGATTTTAACAAATGAATTTTTGTTAAATTGGATTTTAACAAATGAATTTTTGGCATCTGTTAATATGACACTATAAAAAAACCTATTCCTAGATTCTGTTTACTGTCAATTTCTTTTAAATTTTTGAGCATGAATTCTGAGTAAGCTTTTTCTATAGTTTTCTCTCTTTGCATTTTCTTTAGCCAGTTTTAGAATCTGGTTGGTAGAATAAACTAGTAACCTATATCTTGACCTTAAATTTTAGGCATGATTTTTATGCTGTGAATTGTTTGTTTCTGGAGAGTTTGAAAGGATTCACTAATAATCAGACTTGTTTTTGTGGATGTGTACTTATTTGATTTTATTTTGAATATATTGGTCTAGCTAGGTATTTTATTTTTGCCAAGTTAAAATTTTACATTTTTAATAGGAAAT
>NW_024344408.1:0-1518 GCF_902729225.1 Pteropus medius
TGTTGGTTAGGGTTAGGGTAAGTGTTAGGGTTAGGTTTAGGGTTAGTGTTAAGATTAGGATTAGGTTTAGTTTTAGGTTTATGGTATGGAATTAAATTTAGTGTTATTCTTAGAGTAAAATTTAGAGTTAGGTTTAGAATTAGGGTTAGGATTAGCTTTATAATTAGTGTTAGGATCTCCATTAGGGTTAGTGTTAGGGTTATGTTTAAGTTTTGTGTTATATTTAGGGTTAGGCTTAGGGTTAGGGTTTGGGTTAGGGTTAGAGTTAGTCTTAGCATTATGATATGGGTTACGATTATAGTTATGTTTAAGGTTTTGTTAGGATATGGTGTTAGAGTTAGAATTATATTAGGGGTCGGAATAGGATTAGGATAAATTCAGTGTTTTTGTTAGGGTTAACTTTAGGTTAGGGTTATGGTTCAGGTTAGGGTTAGGATAAGAGTTTAGACTTAGGATTAGTTTTAGAGTTAAGGTTAGGGTAGGGATTAAGTTAGGGTTTGGGTTAGGGTTATGTTTGGGTTTAAGTTAGGGTTAAGGTTAGGGTTAGGGTTATATTTGGTGTTAGGGTTACTGTTAGGTTTATGATTAGCGTTAGGTTTACGGTTAGAATTGGGATATGGAGCTAGGTTTAGGGTTATTTTTATTGTAAATTTTAGAGGTCGGGTTAGAATTTGGATTAGAGTAAGAGGTTAGAGTTAGGATTAGTGTTAAAATTAGTGGTAGATTTTGATTTACGTTAAGGTTAGGGTTTGTTTTAATATTATGGTAGGAGTTAAATTTAGGGTTAGGGTTAGAGTTTGGTTATTTTTAGGGTTAGGGTTAAGTTAAGATTAGAGTATGGTTAGTGTTAGGGTTAGGGCTAGCGTTACTGTTAGGGGTAAGATTATTTTAGATTTAGATTAAGTGTTTAGAGTTAGGGTAGGTGTTAGGTTTAGGGTTACTTTAAGGGTTAGGTTTAGGTTTAGTGTTACGTTTAGGGTTAGTGTTTGGGTTAGGTTTAGTGTTTCATTTTGGGTCATGTTCAAGTTATGTTTAGGATTATGATTAATGTATGAGGTTAGATTTCGGATTAGGATTAGGATTACTTTAAGGTTAGAGTTAGGGTTATAGTTAGTGTTAGGATTAGGGTTTAGGGTTAGTGTTATTGGTAGGGTTAGAGTTACAGTTACGGTTAGGGTTAGGCATTAGAGATAGAGTTAGGATTAATGTTACTGTTAGGGTTACGATAAGTGTTAGGTTTAGGGTTAAAGTTTGGGTTAGATGTAGGGTTAGGGTTAGGATTAGAGTTAGTTGTAGAGTTAAATTAGCTTAGATTTACATTCAGGGGTTAAGGTTAGGTTTATTGTTAGTGTAAAAATTAGGGCTCTGTTTTGAGTTATGATTAATTTTGAGATTTAGATTTAACGGTGGTGGTAGGATTATCGTTAGGGTTAGGATTAGTTTAAGGTTTGGGTTAGGTTTAGGGTAAGTGTTTAGAATACGATTAGAGTTAGTGTTAGGGTTAATGTTAGGGTTACA
>NW_024344409.1:0-574 GCF_902729225.1 Pteropus medius
TGCACACCCTGTACAGGCACACACGTACACACACTTCTCACCCTCCGACTCCGCACAAAAACTCACTGTACCTGGCCCGCACACCTACTCCTTCCAGTACACTAGGCACCTAGCTTCCTGTGCCCAGAAAAACACACATCTACATGTGTACATGTGACCTTCACATAGATGCACACACATAAACACACACCCTACCTATCCAGTACAGACCTACACCACACACATCCATACAACCCACGCCTTCCCAGGCACACACACACACACATACACACACACACACGCTTGCTCATTCACTCTCCCTTTGTCCACATACCCCACAAAAACACATATGGACTCACTATTCCCCTCACATACACATTGTATGTGGACACCCTTCTGTATGCACACACACTCTGGACACCCTCCTACAGGTATATGACCCACAGGGACACATTTGCAAGCATACCTACTATGGGCCTAAAAGCATACCAGACCCCCCCCCACCACCACATACCCACCCATACACTCCACACATAGTCCACAGAGACATCCACAAACCCCATGAAGGCAGATAGATGACTTACACACACCACTC
>NW_024344410.1:0-421 GCF_902729225.1 Pteropus medius
GCTCGCCTTTTCGCGGGGTACACGTTCGGCTCAAGGCCGTGAAACCCCAAGTGGGCTGACCTTGGCCGGAATCGAGAATAAGCGTTGTGTTTATTCGATTCCCCTCAGGTCTTTGCCGAGGCCTTCAGGGCAGCTGGTCGCGTAACCATGGAGATGGAACGCTAGAGACTGAAGGGGCGGGGCCAAGGCATGGGTGGGGCCAACCTTGAGAATCTTTTCCGCAAAGGTGAGCGGGAAGAACTGTAAAAAGCAAACAAACAAAAAACACAAAGGCTCAAACCTCAGGCAGAGAAAGGCAGATTCATTACACTTAAAGGTTAAAGGTGTCAAACGCAAGATTTCTTAAACAGGGCTATTCACTTGCTAGCGTGGGAACCTATAGGTGTTTAAAGAAAGGAGGGTGTTGGGGGAGGGAAGGAGC
>NW_024344411.1:0-667 GCF_902729225.1 Pteropus medius
CCAGGGAAAACTGTGTAATTTATATAGCAACAGATGTGCTGCCTCGATCTAACATTTTTTTTTTTTTACAGGCACTGCTTGCTTTATTTGGAATTTGTACATTTATGGCAAATACTTTTTGATAATTTTCTTATTTGACAGCTCTCAAAAAAAAAAACAATTTATTCTCAAGCATATTACTTTTTAATGGGAAATAAACCTGGACATACGCAAACTAAACTCGGGTCCTGAGTGTTATTTGCAAGGCAAGGACTTTTGCAGTGAAGATCTTAGTACGAAAGTCACACATCCAAATGAATTTCTTTCAATTCCCAGGTTTACGAACGAAATGCCTTCTAAGGCTTTCTGTTATAAAATTAGGTCAAAAAGAAATAAATAAAAATAAAAAATAGCACCTTTAGTTTGGCCTCCCCGATGAGGCAAGTTCTCTAAACTGGAAGCATCTCCACTTTCATGGAAGAGGAAAGAGAGGAAAAGTCCGTCTCGACTCCAGCCTCGCTCAGACCTGACTAACGGTGATTTTCCACCAAACAGCAGAAGTGCCAACAAGCCACACCCGATGCGCGCCCGGCGCCCGTGCGGGAATGAACGGCTCGCCACGTCACGCTCGTGGCTGGGTCCCCCTGGCTCTTCGGAGCCTGTGAAATATACACGAAATGGTTTTGCG
>NW_024344412.1:0-318 GCF_902729225.1 Pteropus medius
AGCTGTGGGTCTGAATTCGGCCTCCGTGCCTTAGGAGCTTTGCGATCAGCTCTTTGAGCCTTTCATTTCTTCCTTTTGAATGCGTCCACGGGGACCATTACATCCATCCCAGGCTGAAAGGTGAGGGAGAGGGAGGTGTCTGCTTCCGTCCTGAAGTCTGATTTCCACTGCGGAAAGCGGGAAGGCGCCGAGGCCTGAGCAGGAGCCCCGGGGCCTCCGGGATGAAAAGAGATCATGCTGAATTGTGGCTCTGGAACGCCCGGTGTCCACACTGCGGGGAGGTGGAGGTGCTAGCAGCGGCCTGTCTTCTGTGCTAGA
>NW_024344413.1:0-10220 GCF_902729225.1 Pteropus medius
GCGGCAAATGCACAGCCCTCCCGGGGCCTTGGGGCTCTGTGGGCGATGCTCGGTCATCTGCGGGTACTGGGGTACTGAAGTTGGAGGAGCACTCACTGACACTTTGAGCTCCTAGAGGTACAAACTACGTCCCATTCGTCTCTGTATGCTCTTGCAGGGTTCAGGGCCACCCACAGACAGCGTACCCAGGGATGCTTTGGCCCCTCGTCCATGGCGGCCGTCACCCGCTGGAAAGAGTTCAGTTGGGAGACACTGCAGACAGCTGTGGGTCTGAATTCTGCCTCCGTGCCTTAGGAGCTTTGCGATCATCTCTTTGAGCCTTTCATTTCTTCATTTTGAATGCGTCCACGGGGACCATTACGACCATCCCAGGCAGAAAGGTGAGGGAGAGGGAGGTGTCTGCTTCCATCCTGAAGTCTGATTTCCACTGCGGAAAGCGGGAAGGAGCCGAGGCCTTAGGAAGGAGCCCAGGGGCCTCTGGGATGAAAAGAGATCATGCTGATTTGTGGCTCTGGAACGCCCGGTGTCCCCACTGCGGGGAGGTGGAGGTGCTAGGAGCGGCCTGTCTTCTGTGGTAGACCAGGGGTCCACGCAGGTTTCCTTCGAAAATCCACCATATACATATATATGCATATAGATGAACATATATATGCATATATATGTATATGGTAGCTTTGGCAAAAAGCTCTCTGGTGACGTCCATTTGAGCCAGAATCGCAGACTTCCGAGAAAAGGCTCACTTGCGGCAAATGCACAGCCCTCCCGGGGCCTTGGGGCTCTGTGGGCGATGCTCGGTCTTCTGCGGAGACTGGGGTACGGAAGTTGGAGGAGCACTCACTGACACTTTGAGCTCCTAGAGGTACAAACTACGTCTCATTCGTCTCTGTATGCTCTTGCAGGTTTCAGGGCCACCCACAGACAGCGTTCCCAGGGATGCTTTGGACCCTCCGTCCGTGGCGGCCGTCACCCGCTGGAAAGAGTTCAGTTGGGAGACACTGCAGACAGCTGTGGGTCTGAATTCGGCCTCCGTGCCTTAGGAGCTTTGCGATCAGCTCTCTGAGCCTTTCATTTCTTCATTTTGAATGCTTCCACGGGGACCATCACGACCATCCCAGGCAGAAAGGTGAGGGCGAGGGAGGTGTCTGCCTCCGTCCTGAAGTCTGATTTCCACTGCGGAAAGCGGGAAGGAGCCGAGGCCTTAGGAAGGAGCCCCGGGGCCTCTGGGATGAAAAGAGATCATGCTGAATTGTGGCTCTGGAACGCCCGGTGTCCACACTGCGGGGAGGTGGAGGTGCGAGGAGCGGCCTGTCTTCTGTGGTAGAGCAGGGGTCCAGGCAGGTTTCCTTCGAAAATCCACCATATACATATATGCATATAGATGAACATATATATGCATATATATGTATATGGTAGCTTTGGCAAAAAGCTCTCTGGTGACATCCATTTCGAGCCAGAATCGCAGACTTCCGAGAAAAGGCTCACTTGCGGCAAATGCACAGCCCTCCCGGGGCCTTGGGGCTCTGTGGGCGATGCTCAGTCATCTGCGGGTACTGGGGTAGCGAAGTTGGAGGAGCACTCACTGACACTTTGAGCTCCTAGAGGTACAAACTACGTCTCATTCGTCTCTGTATCCTCTTGCAGGGTTCACGGCCACCCACAGACAGCGTAGCCAGGGATGCTTTGGCCCCTCCGTCCATGGGGGCCGTCACCGCTGGAAAGAGGTCAGCTGGGAGACACTGCAGACAGCTGTGGGTCTGAATTCGGCCTCCGTGCCTTAGGAGCTTTGCGATCAGCTCTCTGAGCCTTTCATTCTTCATTTTGAATGCGTCCACGGGGACCATTACGAACATCCCAGGCAGAAAGGTGAGGGCGAGGGAGGTGTGTGCTTCCGTCTAGAAGTCTGATTTTTAATGTGGAAAGCTGGAAGGAGCAGAGTCCTTAGGAAGGAGCCCCGGGTCCTCTGGGATGAGCTTGGACTCTGTCTCATTGTGGCTCTGGGACCCCCTGAATCCACAATCCGGGAAGGTGGATGTGCTTGGAACGGCCTGCCTTCCCTAAAGACCTGAGGACACCACAGCCTTTTTTTCTGAACATCCTCTATATATTTGTGCATATATATTCATATGTATACATATTCATATATATGCACATATATATATGGTAGCTCTGGTATTAATCACTCAGTCCCCATTCATTTTGAGCCAGAAGTGCATACTTTTGAGAAACAGCTCACTTGGGGCAAATTCACATGCTGGTCTGTCCCTGGGATTTTGTGGGCAATGTTTTGTCCTCTGCGGGTAGTGGTTTCATACGTTTAACAAGCTCGCAGGGTCCCATTGAGCTCCCTGGGATAGAAAGTGTGTCTAATTCCTCTCTGTATCCTTCTGCAGACTTCAGGGCCACCCACAGGCAGTGTGCCCAGCGATATTTTTGGCCGCCCTTCCATCGTCCCATGTGCCCCTCCATCATTGTCGTGGAGGAAGCCAAAAGGCATCCTTCTTCTCGTAGAAATAGGTCAGTATGGCAAACTTCAGACACCTGTTGGGCTGTATGTGACTCTGTCACTTATTAGCTGTGTGATCACGTGTATGAGATTGTGTTTTCTGAATTTTGAATAAGTGTACAGGAACCATGACGAGCAGCCCAGGCAGAAAGGTGGAAGAGAGAGAGGTGTCTGCTCCAGTCCAGAGGTCTGATATCAAATTGAAAAAGTAGGAAGGAAGAGAGGCCCCAGGACGGAGCCCCGGTGTCTCTTGGATGAGCTGGGACACGGTCTCATTGCGGCTCTGGGACCCCCTGTGTCCACAATGCGGGAAGGCAGAAGTGCTTGGAACGGCCTGCCTTTCCTAAAGACCTGAGGGCCACACAGCCTTTTTTCCTAAAAATCCAATATATATACATATATATATCTATATATATATGTATATATAGATATATATAGATATAGATATAGATATAGATATAGATATAGATATAGATATATATTCATATATATTTGCATATATATTCATATATATGTATATACATATATATATGGTAGCTCTGGGATTAAGCACTCAGTTCACGTCCATTTTGAGCCCAAAGTGCAGACTTTTGAGAAATTGCTCACTTGCGGCAAATACCCAGGCTTATCAGGCCGTGGGCTTTGTGAGCAATGTTCAGTCCTCTGCGGGTTGTTGGGTACAGACGTTTGACAAGCACTCTGGGTTCCGTGGAGCTCCTTGGGGTGGCTCCATGTCCTGAGCGTCTTTCGTCAGCTCTGGAGGAGGTTGGGCAGCGCAAAGCATGAGAAGCCGCTGTCCCCACCATCCTGACTTTTTTCTTGGGGTCAGGTGCAGAGTATTTCAAGACCATTGTTGGGAAAGCGAGCGGGGGTGTGGGGCGGCAGCAGAAGACGCTGCTTAAGAGCACCTGCTCTGGTCTTCAATTGCCCGTGTTCAAACCCGGCTCCTCCCCCCACCACGTGTGCCCAATTGCCTCATTCTCACAGGCGGTTGCAGGAGGAGCCGGGTTTGAACACGCAGCAGTTTCTACCCTGCCTCTTACTAGCTCAGCTTCTCAGTTACCTGTGGATGGTCCTAACGATATTCACCTCCGAGGGTTTCAGTGTATATACAAAGTCATTTCATGTAAGTGTCAACCCTTATTTTTTCCGAGCTCCTTAGTTTCAAAAGTTGCAGTGGGATTTAGGGGGCAGGGACAGAGGGAGGGGGCCTGAGCCCTTTCATGCGTCCCGCAGCCGCAGCAGTTCACCCCCGTGGAACGCGACGGCCCTGAGAGATGCCTGGCCAATGCTGGGGGCTGGGCACTGCTCAAAGTTGAGCCCGGGACTCCACATCTCTCCCTCGCCTGCCCCGTAGTCCGCCGGGGTGGTCCGAGGGCAGCAAATAGGCCCCGGAGCTGCGCGCAGCTTCAGGCCCCTCACGGCCCTCCACGCCCGTGCCCGGTGTCACAGAACACAGCGCTGGCCACCAGGCGCTGACGTGGCCGAAACAGACACAGCCGTCTGCAGGCCTTTGCAGGAATCCATGAGCCGACTGGACACGCGGTCGTGACCTTGGAGAGGGAGCATTGACCCTCTGTGCCCTCCCCACCTTCAGATGTGGCTGGGGGTGAGGTTGATGCTCCTGGGATCTCAGGCCTGTGAGGCCCCAGCCCCTCCTGCTCCCCCAGGCATCGCATGCTGGGAAGTCACAGAGTCACATACAGACCAACAGGTGTCTGAAGTTTGCCAAACCGTGTGTGAGACTCAGTTTTCTGAATTTTGAATGAGTGTACATGAACCAATACTCTAAAGCAGCGTGACGGGGGAACTGTGGGCTGGTAGTGATCAGCCTGTGGGGTCGGCGTAGAGATTCTGCACAGGAAGTCTCTGGCGGTATGGTGGACAGGGGTTTCTCAGAGCATGGTCCGCTGCCTGGGGGGACCCTGAGGCTGCTGTCAGACATCAGGGCTGGCCGGGTGCCGACTCCTGTATAGCGACCTGAGACCTCTGGGTTCTGAGATGGGGTGTCTGGGGTCTTGGTTCAAAGCCGGGGTCTCTGGGTACTGAGCAGCAGCTAGGCCAGAATACGGGGAGGCGGGGGCACAGCCGGGGTCTCAGGCCTCTTGGATGAGAAGGGACCAGGTCGCATTGTGGCTCTGGAAGCCCCTGTGTCCACACTCTGATTCTGTCACTTATTAGGTGTGTGATCTCCTCTCTGAGACTTAGTTGACTTATTTTTGAATGAATGAGCATCCACGGACCCCCACGACCATCCCAGGAAGAAATGTGACCGCGGATAGGTGACTGCTCTAGTCCAAAAGTTTCTATTCAAACTGAGAAAGCGGGAAGGAACAGAGTCCTAGGAAAGGAGTCCCGGGGCTTCTTGGATGAGCTGCAACACTGTCTCATTGTGGCTCTGGTACCCCCTGTGTCCACCCTCCGGGAAGGCGGATGTGCATCGAACGGCCAGCCGTCCCTAAAGACCTGAGGGCAACCAACATTTTTTCCTAAAAATCCACGATATATATATGTGAATATATATGCATATATATGCATATATATATATACACATATATACATATATATATATGCATATATATATATATGGTAGCTCTGGCATTAAGCACTCAGTTCACGTCCATTTAGAGCCCAAAGTGCAGACTTTTGAGAAATTGCTCACTTGCGACAAATACACAGGCTTGTCAGGCCCTGGGGCTTTGTGGGCCTTGTTCAGTACTCTGCGGGTAGTGGGTACATACATTTGATGAGCTCTCAGGGTCCCATTGAGCTCCCTGGGATAGAAAATGGGTCTAATTCCTCTCTGTATCCTTCTGCCGACTTCAGGACCACCCACAGGCAGTGTGCCCAGCGATTCTTTGGGTCGCCGTTCCATCGTCCTATGTACCCATCCATCCTTCTCGAGGAGGAACCCAAAATGACATCCTTCGCCAGTAGAAAGAGGTCAGTTTGGCAAACTTCAGACACCTGTTGGGCTGTATGTGACTCTGTGACTTATTAGCTGTGTGATCACGTGTATGAGACTCAGTTTTCTGAATTTTGAATGAGTGTACATGAACCATGACAAGCAACTCAGGCACAAAGGTGAAGGAGAAGGAAGTCTCTGATCCAGTCCAGAGGTCTGATGTCTAATCGAAAAAGAGGGAAGGAAGAGAGGCCCCAGGACGGAGCCCCGGGGCCTCTTGGATGAGCTGGGACACTGTCTCATTGTGGCTCTGGGACCCCGTGTGTCCACAATCCGGGAAGGCGGATGTGCTTGCAACGGCCTGCCTTCCCTAAAGACCTGAGGGCAACACAGCCTTTTTTCCTAAAAGTCCACCATATATATGTGCATATATATTCATATATATGCATATATATATATGGTAGTTCTGGCATTAAGCACTCAGTTCACGTCCATGTTGATCCCAAAGTACAGACTTTTGAGAAATTGCTCACTTGCGGGAAATACACAGGATAGTCAGGCCCTGGCGCTTTATGGGCAATGTTCAGTCCTCTGCGGGTAGTGGGTACATACTTTTGACAAGCTCTCAGGGTCCCATTGAGCTCCTTGGGACAGAAATGGGTCTAATTCCTCTCTGTATTTTTCTGCAGACTTCATGGCCACCCACAGGCTGTGTGCCACCCTTCCATCGTCCCATGTGCCCCTCCATCCTTGTCGAGGAGGAAGCTAAAATGGAATCCTTCAACTCCTACAAAGAGGTCAGTTGGCAAACTTCAGACACCTGTTGGGCTGTATGTGACTCTGTCACTTATTAGCTGTGTGATCACGTGTATGAGACTCGGTTTTCTGAAATTTGAGTGAGTGTACAGGAACCATGACGAGCAGCCCAGCCACAAAGGTGAAGGACAGGGAGGTGTCTGCGCCTGTCCAGAGCTCTGATATCAAATTGAAGAAGCAGGAAGGAAGAGAGGCCCCAGGACGGAGCCCCATGCCTCTTTGATGAGCTGGGACACTGTCTCATTGTGTCTATGGGAACCCCTGAATCCACAATCCGGGAAGGTGGATGTGCTTGCAACGGCCTGCCTTCCCTAAAGATCTGAGGGCAACACAGCCTTTTTTCCTAAAAATCCACCATATATATATGTGCATATATATATAGATATATATATGCACATATATTTATATATATGCACATATATGCACATATATTCATATATATGAACATATATATTCATATATATGCACATATACGTATGGTAGTTCTGGCATTAACCAGTGAGTTCATGTCCATTTTGAGCCCAAAGTACAGACTTTTGAGAAATTGCTCACTTGCGGCACATACACAGGCTTGTCAGGCCCTGGGGCTTTGTGGCCTTGTTCAGTCCCCTGCGGGAAGTGAGTACATACATTTGACAAGCTCTCGGGGTCCCATTGAGCTCCTTGGGACAGAAAATGGGTCTAATTCCACTGTGTATCCTTCTGTAGACTTCAGGGCCACCCATAGTCAGTGTGACTAGCGCTGCTTTGGGCCACCATTCCATCGTCCCATGTTCCCGTCCAACCTTGTAGAAGAGGAAGCCAAAATGGTATCCTTCGCCTGGTAGAAAGAGGTCAGTTTGGCAAACTTCACACCCTTGTTGGGCTGTATGTGACTCTATCTCTTCTTAGCTGTGTGATCATGTGCATGAGACTCAGTTTTCTGAATTTTGAATGAGTATACAGGAACCAAGACGAGCAGCCCAGACAGAAAGGTGAAGGACAGGGACGTGTCTGCTCCATTCCAGAGCTCTGATATCAAATTGAAAAAGCAGGAAGGAAGAGAGGCCACAGGACTGAGCCCCGGTGCCTATCTGATGAGCTGGGACAATGTCTCATTGTGGCTCTGGGAAACCCTGTGTCCCCAATCCGGGAAGACGGATGTGCTTGGAACAGGTTGACTTCCCTAAAGACCTGAGGGCAACACAGCCTTTTTTCCTAAAATCCACCATATATATATGTGCATATATATGTATATATATGCACATATATATATGGTAGCTCTGGCATTAAGCCCTCAGTTCACGTCCATTTTGAGCCAAAAGTGTGGACTTTTGAGAAATTTCTTACTTTCGGCAAATACACAGGCTTGTCAGGCCCTGGGGCTTTGTGGTCAATGTTCAGTCCTCTGCGGGTAGTGGGTCAATACGTTTGATAAGCTCTCAGGGAACCATTGAGCTCCTTGGGACAGAAAATGTGTCTAATTCCTCTCTGTATCCTTCTGTAGACTTCAGGGCCACCCACAGTCAGTGTGACCAGCGATTCTTTGGGCGACCATTCCATTGTCCCATGTTCCCGTCTAACCTTGTAGAAGAGGAAGCCAAAATGGTTCCTGGAGAAGGACAGGGAGGTGAAGGACAGGGAGGTGTCTGATCCAGTCCAGAGCTCTGACGTCACATTTGAAAAACAGGAAGGAAGAGAGGACCCAGCATGGAACCCCGGGGCTGTTGGATGAGCTGGGACACTGTCTCAGAGTGGCTCTCGGACCCACAGTGTCCACTCTCCCTGACGACGGATGTGCTTGGAATGGCCTGCTTTCCTTAAAGAGCTGAAAGCAACAGAGCTTTTTTTCTTAAAAAATCTCCCATTTATATATGCGCATATAAATATGCATATGTATGCAGATATATTTATATATGGTACCTCTGACTTTCAGCACTCAGTTCACGTCCATTTTGAGGCCAAAGTGCAGACTTTTGAGAAATTCCTCACTTGCGGCAAATACACAGGCTTATCAGGCCCCGGGGCTTTGTGGGCATTGTTCAGTCTACTGCGGGTAGTGGGTACATACGTTTGACATGCTCTCAGGGTCCCATTGAGCTCCTTGGGACAGAAAATGGGTCTAATTCCTGTCTTTATCCATGTGCAGACTTCAGGGACACCCACAGGCAGTGTGCCCAGCGATGCTTTGGACCGCCCTTCCATCGTCCCAGGTGCCCTTCCATCCTTGTGGAGGAGGAATCCAAAATGGCATCCTTCGCCTTGTAGAAAGAGGTCAGATTGGCAAATTCAGACACCTGTTGGGCTGTATGTGACTCTTTCTCTTACTAGATGTGTAATCATGTGCATGAGACTCAGTTTTCTGAATTTTGAATGAGTGTACAGGAAACATGACGAGCAGGCCAGGCAGAACGGTGAAGGAGAGGGAGGTGTCTGCTCCAGTCCAGGGCTCTCATATCAAATTGAAAAAGCAGGAAGGAAGAGAGGCCCCAGCATGGAGCCCTGGGGCTTCTTGGATTAGCTGTGACACTGCATCATTGTGGCTCTGGGACCCCCTGTGTCCACAATCCGGGAAGGCGGATGTGCTTGAAGTGGCCTGCCTTCCCTAAAGACCTGAAGGCAACACAGCCTTTTTCCTAAAATTCCACCATATATATATGTGCATATATATTCATATATATATATATATATGCACATACATGTATGGTAGCTCTGGCATTAACCACTCAGTTCACGTCCATTTTGAGCCCAAAGTACAGACTTTAGAGAAATTGCTCACTTGCGGCACATACACAGGCTTGTCAGGCCCTGGGGCTTTGTGGCCTTGTTCAGTCCTCTGCGGGTAGTGGGTCAATACGTTTGACAAGCTCTCAGGGTCCCATTGAGCACTTGGGACAGAAAATGGTTCTAATTCCTCTCTGTATCCTCCTGTAGACTTCAGGGCCACCCACAGGCAGTGTTCCCAGCGATGCTTTGGGCCGCCCTTCCATCGTCCCATGTTCCCCTCCATCCTTGTCGAGGAGGAAGCCTAAATGGCATCCTTCCCCTGGTAGAAAGAGGTCAGTTTGGCAAACTTCAGACACCTGTTGGGATGTATGTGACTCTGTCACTTATTAGCTGTGTGATCACGTGTATGAGACTCACTTTTCTGAATTTTGAATGAGTGTACAGAAACCATGACGAGCAGCCCAGGTAGAAAGGTGAAGGACAGGGAGGTGTCTGCTCCAGTCCAGAGCTCTGATTACAAATTGAAGAAGCAGGAAGGAACAGAGGCCCCAGGACGGAGCCCCATGCCTCTTTGATGAGCTGGGACACTGTCTCATTGTGTCTATGGGAACCCCTGATTCCACAATCCGGGAAGGCGGATGTGCGTGCAACGGCCTGCCTTCCCTAAAGACCTGAGGGCAACACAGCCTTTTTTCCTAAAAATCCACCATATATATATGTGCATATATATATAGATATATATATGCACATATATTTATATATATGCACATATATGAACATATATTCATATATATGAACATATATATTCATATATATGCACATATACGTATGGTAGTTCTGGCATTAACCACTGAGTTCATGTCCATTTTGAGCCCAAAGTACAGACTTTTGAGAAATTGCTCACTTGCGGCACATACACAGGGTTGTCAGGCCCTGGGGCTTTGTGGCCTTGTTCAGTCCTCTGCGGGAAGTGAGTACATACGTTTGACAAGCTCTCAGGGTCCCATTGAGCTCCTTGGGACAGAAAATGGGTCTAATTCCACTGTGTATCCTTCTGTAGACTTCAGGGCCACCCACAGTCAGTGTGACCAGCGCTGCTTTGGGCCACCATTCCATCGTCCCATGTTCCCGTCCAACCTTGTAGAAGAGGAAGCCAAAATGGTATCCTTCGCCTGGTAGAAAGAGGTCAGTTTGGCAAACTTCAGACCCTTGTTGGGCTGTATGTGACTCTATCTCTTCTTAGCTGTGTGATCATGTGCATGAGACTCAGTTTTCTGAATTTTGAATGAG
>NW_024344414.1:0-3645 GCF_902729225.1 Pteropus medius
AATGAGACGTAATTTGTACCTCTAGGAGCTCAAAGTGTCAGTGAGTGCTCCTCCAACTTCGCTACCCCAGTACCCGCAGATGACCGAGTATCGCCCAAGAGCCCAAAGGCCCCGGGAGGGCTGTGCATTTGCCGCAAGTGAGCCTTTTCTCGGAAGTCTGCGATTCTGGCTCGAAATGGACGTCACCAGAGAGCTTTTTGCCAAAGCTACCATATACATATATGCATATATATGTTCATCTATATGCATATATATGTATATGGTGGATTTTCGAAGGAAACCTGCCTGGACCCCTGCTCTACCACATAAGACAGGCCGCTCCTCGCACCTCCACCTCCGCGCAGTGTGGACACCGGGCGTTCCAGAGCCACAAGTCAGCATGATCTCTTTTCATCCCAGAGGCCCCGGGGCTCCTTCCTAAGGCCTCGGCTCCTTCCCGCTTTCCACAGTGGAAATCAGACATCAGGACGGAAGCAGACACCTCCCTCGCCCTCACCTTTCTGCCTGGGATGGTCGTGATGGTCCCCGTGGACGCATTCAAAATGAAGAAGTGAAAGGCTCAGAGAGCTGATCGCAAAGCTCCTAAGGCACGGAGGCCGAATTCAGACCCACAGCTGTCTGCAGTGCCTCCCAACTGAAGTCTTCCCACCGGGTGACGGCCGCCATGGACGGAGGGGCCAAAGCATCCCTGGGTACGCTGTCTGTGGGTGACCCTGAACCCTGCAAGAGGATACAGAGACGAATGAGACATAGTTTGTACCTCTAGGAGCTCAAAGTGTCAGTGAGTGCTCCTCCAACTTCGGTACCCCAGTACAAGCAGATGACGGAGCATCGCCCACAGAGCCCAAGGCCCCGGGAGCGCTGTGCATTGGCCGCAAGTGAGCCTTTTCTCGGAAGTCTGCGATTCTGGCTCCAAATGCACGTCTGTAGAGTGCTTTTTGCCAGAGCTCCCCTAGATATATCTATATCTATATCTTTATCTGTATCTATAGATATCTCTATATCTATCTATCTATCCATCTATCTATCTAACTATCTATCTTTCTATCTATCTATCTATGTATCTATGGATTTCTCTCTCTCTTTCTATATATATATTTATATATATATGGTGATTTTTATAACAAAGGCTGTGTTTTCCTTAGACATTTGAGATCAGACAGGCCGCTCCTAGCACCTCCACCTCCCCGCAGTGTGGACACCGGGCGTTCCAGAGCCACAATTCCGCATGATCACTTTTCATCCCAGAGGCCCCGGGGCTCCTTCCTAAGGCCTCGGCTCCTTCCCGCTTTCCGCAGTGGAAATCAGACTTCAGGACGGAAGCAGACACCTCCCTCTCCCTCACTTTTCTGCCTGGGATGGTCGTGATGGTCCCCGTGGACGCATTCAAAATAAAGAAATGAAAGGCTCAGAGAGCTGATCGCAAAGCTCCTAAGGCACGGAGGCCGAATTCAGACCCACAGCTGTCTGCGGTGTCTCCCAGCTGACCTCTTTCCAGCGGGTGATGGCCCCCATGGACGGAGGGCCCAAAGCATCCCTGGCTACGCTGTCTGTGGGTGTCCGTGAACCCTGCAAGAGGATACAGAGACGAATGAGACGTAGTTTGTACCTCTAGGAGCTCAAAGTGTCACTGAGTGCTCCTCCAACTTCGCTACCCCAGTACCCGCAGATGACCGAGCATCGCCCACAGAGCCCAAGGCCCAGGGAGCTCTGTGCATTGGCCGCAAGTGAGCCTTTTCTCGGAAATCTGCGATTCTGGCTCGAAATGGACGTCACCAGAGAGCTTTTTGCCAAAGCTACCATATACATATATATGCATATATATGTTCATCTATATGCATATATATGTATATGGTGGATTTTAGAAGGAAACCTGCGTGGACCCCTGCTCTACCACAGAAGACAGGCCGCTCCTCGCACCTCCACCTCCCCGCAGTGTGGACACCGGGCGTTCCAGAGCCACAATTCAACATGATCTCTTTTCATCCCAGAGGCCCCGGGGCTCCTTCCTAAGGCCTCGGCTCCTTCCCGCTTTCCGCAGTGGAAATCAGACTTCAGGGCGGAAGCAGACACCTCCCTCGCCCTCACCTTTCTGCCTGGGATGGTCGTGATGGTCCCCGTGGACGCATTCAAAATGAAGAAATGAAAGGCTCAGAGAGCTGATCGCAAAGCTCCTAAGGCACGGAGGCCGAATTCAGACCCACAGCTATCTGCAGTGTCTCCCAACTGAACTCTTTCCAGCGGGTGACGGCCGCCATGGACGCAGGGGCCAAAGCATCCCTGGGTACGCTGTCTGTGGGTGGCCCTGAACCCTGCAAGAGCATACAGAGACGAATGAGACGTGGTTTGGACCTCTAGGAGCTCAAAGTGTCAGTGAGTGCTCCTCCAACTTCGGTACCCCAGTACCCGCAGATGACCGAGCATCGCCCACGGAGCCCCAAGGCCCGGGAGGGCTGTGCATTTGCCGCAAGTGAGCCTTTTCTCGGAAGTCTGCGATTCTGGCTCGAAATGGACGTCACCAGAGAGCTTTTTGCCAAGCTACCATATACATATATATGCATATATATGTTCATCTATATGCATATATATGTATATGGTGGATTTTCGAAGGAAACCTGTGTGGACCCTGGTCTACCAGAGAAGACAGGCCGCTCCCTGCACCTCCACCTCCCCGGAGTGTGGACACCGGGCGTTCCAGAGCCACAATTCAGCATGATCTCTTTTCATCCCAGAGGCCCCGGGGCTCCTTCCTAAGGCCTCTGCTCCTTCCTGCTTTCCGCATTGGAAATCAGACTTCAGGGCCAGGCAGGTACCTCCCACAACCTCCTGCCTTTCTACCTGGGATAATTAAGTGATGATTTATGGGCCTGTATTCAAAATGAAGAAATGAAAGGCTCAGAGGGAAGCTGATCATAAAGCTCTAAGGCAAGGAGGCGAATTCAGACCCGGCCTCTGCAGTGTCTGTCGGCGAGCCTCTTTCCAGCCGTTGTGGCCCCATGACCGGAGGAGGGGTGCCAAAGCATCCCTGAAAGCCCACACTTTAATCTGTGGGTGGCCGTGAACCCTGCCACCGAGATCTAGACACAGAATGAGACGTGGGGCAGGACCTCTAGGAGCAAGTCAGTGAAGTGCTCCTCCAACCCCAGCTGCCCCAGTCCCCGCAGATGACCCAGCATCGCCCACAGAGCCCCAGGCCCCGGGAGGGCTGTGCATTTGCCGCAAGTGAGCCTTTTCTCGGAAGTCTGCGATTCTGGCTCAAAATGGACGTCACCAGAGAGCTTTTTGCCAAAGCTACCATATACATATATATGCATATATATGTTCATCTATATGCATATATATGTATATGGTGGATTTTCGAAGGAAACCTCGTGGACCCCTGGTCTACCACAGAAGACAGTCCGCTCCTAGCACGTCCACCTCCCTTGAGTGGCAAGATTTTGAAGTTGAGCCTATTCAGCATAGTCCTCTTCCATCCCAGACTTGGGAAACCGCTTCCTCAAGCCTACAAAAGGCTCCTTCCCGCTTTCCGCAGTGGAAATCAGACTTCAGGACGGAAGCAGACACCTCCCTCGCCCTCACCTTTCTGCCTGGGATGGTCGTGATGGTCCCCGTGGACGCATTCAAAATGGAGAAATGAAAGGC
>NW_024344415.1:0-343 GCF_902729225.1 Pteropus medius
TGAATTAATATCTGTGATGATTAATTTTATGTGTCAATTTAGAGATTGTTTTTGGATGTGATTAACATTTAAATTAGTGAACTCTGAGTAAAGCAGATAGCCCTCCATAATGTGGATAGGCCTCTCCAATCAACTGAAGGCCTAAATAGAACAAAAAGACTAGCCTCCCAAGGAAGAAGGAATCCTTCAACAGACTGCATTTGGACTTCACTTGCCCCATGGGCTCTCCTGGGTTGCAAGCCTGCCTGCCTGCCCACACTATAGATTTTATTAAGTGCCAGTCTCCACAATTACATGAGCAAAATCCTTAAGTCCCTCTCTGTCTCTCTGTCTCTCCCTCTAC
>NW_024344416.1:0-4901 GCF_902729225.1 Pteropus medius
GGACGCATTCAAAATGAAGAAATGAAGGCTCAAAGAGCTGATCGCAAAGCTCCTAAGGCACGGAGGCCGAATTCAGACCCACAGCTGTCTGCAGTGTCTCCCAACTGAACTCTTTCCAGCGGGTGACGGCCGCCATGGACGGAGAGGCCAAAGCATCCCCGGGTACGCTGTCTGTGGGCGGCCCTGAACCCTGCAGGAGGATGCAGAGACGAATGACACGTAGTTTGTACCTCTAGGAGCTCAAAGTGTCAGTGAGTGCTCCTCCAACTTCGCTACCCCAGTACCTGCAGATGACCGAGCATCGCCCACAGAGCCCCAAGGCCCCTGGAGGGCTGTGCATTTGCCGCAAGTGAGCCTTTTCTCGGAAGTCTGCGATTCTGGCTCGAAATGGACGTCACCAGAGAGCTTTTTGCCAAAGCTACCATATACATATATAGGCATATATATGTTCATCTATATGCCTATATATGTATATGGTGGATTGTCGAAGGAAACCTGCGTGGACCCCTGCTCTACCACAGAAGACAGGCCGCGCCTCGCACCTCCACCTCCCCGCAGTGTGGACACCGGGCGTTCCAGAGCCACAATTCAGCATGATCTCTTTTCATCCCAGAGGCCCCGGGGCTCCTTCCTAAGGCCTCGGCTCCTTCCCGCTTTCCGCAGTGGAAATCAGACTTCAGGACGGAAGCAGACACCTCCCTCGCCTCACCTTTCTGCCTGGGATGGTCGTGATGGTCCCCGTGGACGCATTCAAAATGAAGAAATGAAAGGCTCAGAGAGCTGATCGCAAAGCTCCTAAGGCACGGAGGCCGAATTCAGACCCACAGCTGTCTGCAGTGTCTCCCAACTGAACTCTTTCCAGCGGGTGACGGCCGCCATGGACGCAGGGGCCAAAGCATCCCTGGGTACGCTGTCTGTAGGTGGCCCTGAACCCTGCAAGAGCATACAGAGTCGAATGAGACGTAGTTTGTACCTCTAGGAGCTCAAAGTGTCAGTGAGTGCTCCTCCAACTTCAGTACCCCAGTCTCCGCAGAAGACCGAGCATCGCCCACAGAGCCCCAAGGCCCCGGGAGGGCTGTGCATTTGCTGCAAGTGAGCCTTTTCTCGGAAGTCTGCCATTCTGGCTCAAAATGGACGTCACCAGAGAGCTTTTTGCCAAAGCTACCATATACATATATATGCATATATATGTTCATCTATATGCTCATATATATGTATATGGTGGATTTTCGAAGGAGAAACCTGCGTGGACCCTGGTCTACCACAGAGACAGGCCACTCAAGCACCTCCACCTCACCCCAGTGGACACCCAGGCGTTCCAGAGCCTGGTGTATGATCTCTTTCATCCCAAGGCTTGCAGGAGACCTCCTTCTAAGGCCTCGGCTCCTTCCCGCTTTCCGCAGGGGAAATCAGACTTCAAGGCGGAAGCAGACACCACCCTCTCCCTCACCTTTCTGCCTGGGATGGTGTTAATGGTCCCCGGGGACACATTAAAAATGAAGAAATGAGAGGCTCAAAGAGCTGATCGCAAAGCTCCTAAGGCACGGAGGCCGAATTCAGACCCACAGCTATCTGCAGTGTCTCCCAACTGAACTCTTTCCAGCGGGTGACGGCCGCCATGGACGCAGGGGCCAAAGCATCCCTGGGTACGCTGTCTGTGGGTGGCCCTGAACCTGCAAGAGCATACAGAGACGAATGAGACGTAGTTTGTACCTCTAGGAGCTCAAAGTGTCAGTGAGTGCTCCTCCAACTTCGGTACCCCAGTACCCGCAGATGACCGAGCATCGCCCACAGAGCCCGAAGGCCCCGGGAGGGCTGTACATTTGCCGCAAGTGAGCCTTTTCTCGGAAGTCTGCGATTCTGGCTCAAAATGGACGTCACCAGAGAGCTTTTTGCCAAGGCTACCATATACATATATATGCATATATATGTTCATCTATATGCATATATATGTATATGGTGGATTTTCGAAGGAAACCTGCGTGGACCCCTGGTCTACCACAGAAGACAGGCCGCTCCTAGCACCTCCACCTCCCGGCAGTGTCGACACCGGGCGTTCCAGAGCACAATTTAGCATAATCTGTTTTCATCCCAGAGGCCGCGGGGCTCCTTCCTAAGGCCTCGTCTCCTTCCCGCTTTCCGCAGTAGAAATCAGACTTCAGAACGGAAGCAGACACCTCCCTCTCCCTCACCTTTCTGCCTGGGATGGTCGTAATGGTCCCCGTGGACGCATTCAAAATGAAGAAATGAAAGGATCAAAGAGCTGATCGCAAAGCTCCTAAGGCACGGAGGCCGAATTCAGACCCACAGCTCTCTGCAGTGTCTCCCAATTGAACTCTTTCCAGCGGGTAACGGCCGCCATGGACGCAGGGGCCAAAGCATCCCTGGGTACGCTGTCTGTGGGTGGTCCTGAACCCTGCAAGAGCATACAGAGACGAATGAGACGTAGTTTGTACCTCTAGGAGCTCAAAGTGTCAGTGAGTGCTCCTCCAACTTCGGTACCCCAGTCCCCGCAGATGACCGAGCATCGCCCACAGAGCCCCAAGGCCCCGGGAGGGCTGTGCATTTGCCGCAAGTGAGCCTTTTCTCGGAAGTCTGCGATTCTGGCTCGAAATGGACGTCACCAGGGAGCTTTTTGCCAAAGCTACCATATACATATATATGCATATATATGTTCATCTATATGCATATATATGTATATGGTGGATTTTCGAAGGAAACCTGCGTGGACCCCTGGTCTACCACAGAAGACAGGCCGCTCCTAGCATCTCCACCTCCCCGCAGTGTGGACACCGGGCGTTCCAGAGCCACAATTCAGCATGAACTCTTTTCATCCCAGAGGCCCCGGGGCTCCTTCCTAAGGCCTCGGCTCCTTCCCGCTTTCCGCAGTGGAAATCAGACTTCAGGACGGAAGCAGACACCTCCCTCTCCTCACCTTTCTGCCTGGGATGGTCGTAATGGTCCCCGTGGACGCATTCAAAATGAAGAAATGAAAGGCTCAAAGAGCTGATCGCAAAGCTCCTAAGGCACGGAGGCCGAATTCAGACCCACAGCTGTCTGCAGTGTCTCCCAACTGAACTCTTTCCAGCGGGTGACGGCCGCCATGGACGCAGGGCCAAAGCATCCCTGGGTACGCTGTCTGTGGGTGGCCCTGAACCCTGCAAGAGCATACAGAGACGAATGGGACGTAGTTTGTACCTCTAGGAGCTCAAGTGTCAGTGAGTGCTCCTCCAACTTCGGTACCCCAGTACCCGCAGATGACCGAGCATCGCCCACAGAGCCCCAAGGCCCCGGGAGGGCTGTGCATTTGCGCAAGTGAGCCTTTTCTCGGAAGTCTGCGATTCTGGCTCGAAATGGACGTCACCAGAGAGCTTTTTGCCAAAGCTACCATATACATATATATGCATATATATGTTCATCTATATGCATATATATGTATATGGTGGATTTTCGAAGGAAACCTGCGTGGAACCCTGGTCTACTACAGAAGACAGGCCGCTGCTAGCACCTCCACCTCCCCGCAGTGTGGACACCGGGCATTCCAGAGCCACAATTCAGCATGATCTCTTTTCATCCCGGAGGCCCCGGGGCTCCTTCCTCAGGCACGGCTCCTTCCCGCTTTCCGCAGTGGAAATCAGACTTCAGGACGGAAGCAGACACCTCCCTCTCCTCACCTTTCTGCCTGGGATGGTCGTAATGGTCCCCGTGGACGCATTCAAAATGAAGAAATGAAAGGCTCAAAGAGCTGATCGCAAAGCTCCTAAGGCACGGAGGCCGAATTCAGACCCACAGCTGTCTGCAGTGTCTCCCAACTGAACTCTTTCCAGCGGGTGACGGCCGCCATGGACGGAGGGGCCAAGCATCCCAGGGTACGCTGTCTGTGGGCGGCCCTGACCCCTGCAAGAGGATGCAGAGACGAATGACACGTAGTTTGTACCTCTAGGAGCTCAAAGTGTCAGTGAGTGCTCCTCCAACTTCGCCACCCAAGTACCCGCAGATGACCGGGCATGGCCCACAGAGACCCAAGGCCCCGGGAGGGCTGTGCATTTGCCGCAAGTGAGCCTTTTCTCGGAAGTCTGCGATTCTGGCTCGAAATGGACGTCACCAGAGAGCTTTTTGCCAAAGCTACCATATACATATATCTGCATATATATGTTCATCTATATGCAGATATATGTATATGGTGGATTTTCGAAGGAAACCTGCGTGGACCCCTGGTCTACCACAGAAGACAGGCCGCTCCTAGCACCTCCACCTCCCCGCAGTGTGGACACCGGGCGTTCCAGAGCCACAATTCGGCATGATCTCTTTTCATCCCAGAGGCCCCGGGGCTCCTTCCTAAGGCCTCGGCTCCTTCCCGCTTTCCGCAGTGGAAATCAGACTTCAGGACGGAAGCAGACACCTCCCTCGCCCTCACCTTTCTGCCTGGGATGGTCGTGATGGTCCCCGTGGACGCATTCAAAATGAAGAAATGAAAGGCTCAGAGAGCTGATCGCAAAGCTCCTAAGGCACGGAGGCCGAATTCAGACCACAGCTGTCTGCAGTGTCTCCCAGCTGACCTCTTTCCAGCGGGTGACGGCCCCCATGGACGGAGGGGCCAAAGCATCCCTGGCTACGCTGTCTGTGGGTGGCCGTGAACCCTGCAAGAGGATACAGAGACGAATGAGACGTAGTTTGTACCTCTAGGAGCTCAAAGTGTCAGTGAGTGCTCCTCCAGCTTCGCCACCCCAGTACCCGCAGATGACCGGGCATGGCCCACAGAGCCCCAAGGCCCCGGGAGGGCTGTGCATTTGCCGCAAGTGAGCCTTTTCTCGGAAGTCTGCGATTCTGGCTCAAAATGGACGTCACCAGAGAGCTTTTCGCCAAAGCTACCATATACATATATATGCATATATATGTTC
>NW_024344418.1:0-1750 GCF_902729225.1 Pteropus medius
ATGGGCTTACATAACAGACATTCACTTTTATTTTCTCAACAAAAATCACAAGAGACTTGTATGATTCCCAGCAGGCAGATGATAAAATTTAGAATCCATCGATAATGTTATTTTGTCCAAGTATCAAAGCTAGTAAACACCCAAGTCAGAAATCAAAGGAAAGTTTGTCTAGACCTTCAGTCTTTGTTTAACATATTCTATCATTGTCACAATAATACCACTTGGAAGCATGTTCTCCTGCTAATCTCAATGCATTCACTGCTCTGAGAAAGGTCAAGAGTCCATGACATTGTAGAGGTTTCACAGGGAAGAGAAGACACAAGAGCTGTTGGACCTGGTGTGATGAGATGGTCCCCAACCAACATCTGGGTAATAGTTTGGGAAGCTGGGTTCATTTCATTGTACCCTAAATTATAATACGTAATCAACCATATTTTATAAGAATATTACATTATCTTATACTCCAAATTACTGGTTTGTAGGCATTTTCCCCAAAACAATTTTACATTAACAGATTCTGCATTAACCTTAGCACACTCCCAAAGAGTGTTGTCGTTAGCAACAGTCCAATGTGTCAAATCGTTAATCTGTATGGTTTTTGCCTGTCACAACACAAGCAGTAAATTTTTAAATAGTCTTTTTAAGTATTGTGTCTTAAATATTTGGCATTCTCTAAATACTCTATAGTGGAAATGTGATGTTCATAATGTAACCTAGTAAATTCAGTTCCCATTCAGAATTTGGAGATTTCTCTTTTGGAAGCCACTCTTTAAACCGGTTGAAGATGCTTCACAAAACTATTTCAAAGTTACCAAATGAAGAATCAGAAAAATCGAATGAAGTGGAAAATGCAGATATATCAAGACCAAAAAAATGCCCCCTGAACCTTTTTTTTCATAAAGCACTTCCCTGAAATATCCATATCTAGGAGATTCCTTTTCTGGTTATTTCTATTTTTATTTCATGACCGAGACCTCACATACCTGCCATGAGAATGGTTTTCCGACGTCGACGCAGATAAGGCACACTGTGTGCTAGTTCTAGGAGGACATTGTTAGGTCACAGAAGTGAGCAGGAGGCTAGAAATCCGAGCACTGTATGTGAGGAACTTTACCAGAAAAAGAAAAAGAAAAATTGAGTATTTAAACGATGTTCTTGAATCACCTATTGGTGAGACATGGATGTGTAGTATGAAAGAGAAGCAGTAAAATCACTAGCTTTTAAAATGTTCCCCGAACCACAATACAGGAAATTCTCACTTGTGTAATTGTATTTGTGTAATGTGAACACTTTGACTATCATAAAAGGAGGTGAAAGGGTTTTTTTTAATGTTTGAACATCAACACCTTTGAAAATTATTGGAACACAAGAAAAATGATATGTAAACCAAACTTAAATTTATTTGGTGTAATAAAATTTCACACAGACTTTTTCCCTTTTAATAATGAGAAAAATTTATAATTTACTTGTGCTAAACACAGATGACAGTACTTGGCATATATTAGCTTGTTTGTTTCTGAAATGGCTTAATAATGAAGATACATAAATATGCTCATTCTACTGATGAGAAAGCTATGGCACAGCCAAATACTTGAACAAGGTCACTATTGTTGAAACTAAAGTGGTCTTTCTCCAGAGCACACACGCATATAGTTCAAATCAAGCCTATCTCTCTGTGTGTCTATGTGTTTTCTTAATTTTGATTTTTCAGAAGAGATTGGTTGATATTTCCACCTCTCACTCTGTACTT
>NW_024344419.1:0-19009 GCF_902729225.1 Pteropus medius
CCCCCTCATGTGCGGTTTGGCTCCCAGCGTTATGTTACCTTTGGTCAACTGCGTTCCGAAAATATTAAATGGAAACTTTCGGAAATAAGCAATTCACATATGTGATACCTGTCTCCTCTCTTCTAACAACTCGTGGTCACTCACCATATTCAGCCCCAAACAAGAAATAACCCATGTGCTGGCGATCAGTGTTCAGATCTTGCCTTTGAGTGCGATCACAAAGTTCTGAGAGCCCTTGTGTGTCACCCGATTCCTCTTGGTGCGCTGGCTATCAGGCCCTGTGGCTTAGAGAAAGGCCGTGGAATAAGGAGAAAGGGAGTTATTTTGCTCTTCCTTTGCTCTCTAATCGGGACCAACTGTGATTCCTGGAGGAAATGCAGCGGCTCAGAATGACTCCACGGACTCAGTAACACTCAAATATACAGTTACATGGTATTTACCACGTGAATCGACTAGAAAAACCCCCACCAGATGGGAAATAGTTATGAGGAGCACAGCATTTGTCCAAATAAGTAACATGCTGCTGTACACAGAGGTGGTTAGGAGCAGAAGCTCGAGAGACAGGCTGATTGTTTTCGAATCCCAGTTCTGTGTGACCTTGGGCAAGTGTTTTGACCTCTTGAATTAAAATGTTCCCCCTTCGTAAAGTGGGGATGACAGCTACACTTCCTCCCTTAGCTATTTGTGAGGTTTTTGGCTATGCAACTACTTGTATTCAATCAAACATGAATATCCGATAGTATTCCTGAAAGATTTGCCAACATCTGCTGTTGAGAACCTCAGCTGGAATGACTCAGCATGCGCCATGTTCCCAGAGAGCTGGACCAACCACCCTTGCAGCTATGCATTAGCTCAGTTCCAGTTCTCACTAGAGACGGAGATGCTGAAGTTTGCCTGGACACTGATGGCTGTAAATCTGGGCCTCTAGGCAGGAAGCACTGGTGCTGGTGGTACTTATGGTATTCAGGGAGAAGTTACCCCAACTCAGGTACAAGGTGATAAGATTTCATAGCCTACGTACGTACCGAACTTCGGCCGCCGTCTACAGTGCCTGTGTGATGTCTGCTTCCTATGCCTCTGTTGCGAAAGGGACCCTGATCCTCGGGCCGTTAGGGAAAATCACTCATTGTACCCCGTGGCACATTCAAGCCATTCCAACATGACTTATGCACAGAATCCTTAAACTTAGTGTTGCAGTCATTGCCGTCGATGAGTCCCCTGACTCTGAACATAATGGTTTGCGATTCTGTGGAAGAAGAATTTTATAAATATGATCACTGTAGAGGGGACCCCCAAATAAATCCAGTATCTACTGAAAACAAACAAAAAACTAATCTGGATAAAGGGGGTAGAAATTAAATAAATAAATACATAAATAAATACATAAATAAATAAATAAATAAATGAATAAATATATAAATAAACTGAAAGACAGGTTCACATCTCACCCAGTGGGAAATCCTTTTCCTAGAATAACAGATATGATAGGGTAAGTTTTGTCCTGACATACCAATCCTTAGTTGAAAATATAGCAAGACAAAATGCATTTACTACACCTAAACTACCAAACATCATAGCTTAGCCTAGCCTACCTTAAGCCCTGGAGCGCTTACTTTTGGGCAGTATCGGCAGTAATTACCTACTTCTTCTTCTTATCGGAATCAGGAGACGCAGTCGAGTGTTTCGTAGACACGATGGGATGTGGAAACCCGAAAAGCGATGTCCAAAAAGCGCGGCAACGCAAAGGACCCTACGTTTTGGCTGTTGATCCGCGTGTTTGTGCATCTCTAGGGAAGCTGAGGCTCACTATCGCTGGCAAGCACCACGAGAGAATATCATACCTGATATCTCTAGCCAGAAAGAAAGGAAAATTCAAAATTTGAGGTACAGTTTCCATGGAATGTGCATCATTTTCGCACCATCGCAAGGTCAAAAAGTCGTTAATTCGAACCATTTTATTTTGGGGACCCTTCTTTAAAATAAAATGATAAAAAGATGTCTGTTGGCAATTATGCCTCTGAGTTTGGAATAAATTTAGTATCCGCTAAAATGCACCACCTGGTAAACCCTCATTACCTAGTTGGTACTGGGGTCAAAGTCCCATTGCGCCTGTACTTTGGGGATCCTGCTAAATATAAAGAAACTCCCCTATTCTCTGAGGGCAGTTACCAAACATAAAATAGAGAGTACATGAGTGTCACTCAGCCTAAACATTGGAACTTTGTCTTTGCTTCAATATTCCACAGCCATATCCCACTGCCCTGAAATATCCCATGTGGGCATGGACACTCCGACCCGCTGAGTTAAAAATGAAAATGAAGTCTTTGGCACCTAAGACGGGCTTGAGGAAACAGGACCGCATGGAACTCCCTTCTTCCAACCCCGAAATGGTGGGCGAACCCCAATCAAAATTAAAGGAAGGCCTTTGAGATTTGAAACCCAGTATGCATGATCTATTGATAAATGTTTATTATAGCCACTTTGTCTCCATTGAACAGAAGAATTTGGCAAGTCTAACAGTCTAAGAGTCTGGTCTGAATCTTGGAAAACCAAGGAATGTTCCCTCATGGTGGAGTTCCTCGACCTTGATGTCAAGGGACACTCATTAATTCACCTGTACCTGTTTTCTATTACAGCTATAACAAACTGCCACAAACTTAGTAGCTTAAAAGAACACAAACGTATTATAGTTTTGAAAGTCTGCATTCTAAAATGGGATGACACCCCTGTGTTCCTTTTGGCTCTGTGAGAATCCATTCTCTCCCTTTGCCAGTTCCATAGGCTGCCCACATTCACTGGCTTGTAGTTCCCATCACTGCAACATCTACTTCTGGAGTCATGTCTGCTCCCCTGACTCTGACACAGCTATTGACCTAAACAGTCAGTAACCAGAACATTAAAAAAAGAACACTTATTTTTAACACATCATTTCATCAAGTGTGAGTTCAACAGAAAGCACGTGGCTCATTTTAAACTATTAATTAAACCATTTATGTTGATCCTTTCGGATGTACCCACCTTGAATGGGGCCCCTCTGACACATGGCCCTAGAATTTGTCCACTTTGCAATACAACACACACTTTTATGAGTGCCCTCCAGCCAAATTTTCACTGTGCAAACACTGTAGACATTCATTTGTATTTCGGGAAATCTCCGGACCATCTACGATAGTCAGAACTCACCCATGACCTACTGATGTACTTGGCCCCGTGCCAAATGCCAGAAGAGTGGCAATCGTTGGCCTCATACTGGACTCTCCTGGAAATAGGCCCTAAGCCCTTTACTTTCCATCAGCGGCACAGAGCTATCAATTCTTCCTCGGGTCACGGAAACAGCACTCCACAATCTTGGCACAGACACCGTTATCTCCATACTGCATGATACAGCCCAATGGATGTCCTCTGGCATATGTCCCGTGCAGGAGAAGGTGGATTTCTCTGCCCTTCCATTGTTTGACAGATGACACAAGTGCTGAAGTTGGTCATACCTCTCCTGCAATCCTCTCCTTAATGGGAAGAACTTTGGGATCATTTGATTTAAAAGTAAAGGGAATTTGTACATGCTATTGGCACCATCGTGCATGATTGATCTTGAGCAAAAGTTTCTAAAAAGCATGAAACTCAAGGATCTGCACAACTGATTGAATTTCATGCAATTGCCTCAGCCCTGGATTCCCTTGCCAACACGTGCTTGAATCTGAAAATTATGACAGACCCTTTGGCTTTTACCAAAGATCTGGTCATCAGATACAACCAATGGCAGCATTAAAAAGTCCTTATCAAAAGTAGCTTTCAAAAAGGTAACGTTCTCTGGAAATCTTTGGCCTCCTAGAGGCCAAAAACTTAAATCAGGTATGCAAGGCTCGTTCAACCTTTGAAGATTGATTAAGGTAACCTGTCACATTGAGGATAAAGGGTGGAAATAGAAAACACGATCCCACCCTGGAAAGGGCCAGGAAGAGCATCGGCCTGGTTAGTGTAGAAACTTGGGATTGCATGGGCCTTCTAGGAGTAATGACAGGAGAAATTGGGGCAGCCTTTAAGCCCTGCAAGTTCTGCTCTTTCCTGCTGAAACAGGTGGGAGAGGCTCAGAGGGCATTGCCGGGGGACAATCGTCAGCTAAGCACACCCAAGCACTGCGATGACATCTATGTTGATGCCGTCTGTGTCATTTGTTTCTTCCAGAAAACCGAATGCCTTGAGACAATGCTTGGGAACACCATTTGGACTGTTGGTCCACAGAGCCAACACTTTCATTGCCGCTGGAAACAGGGCTCTGTCCACACAACTCGTGGACCTGACACATACTCTGGAAACTGTGCCAGGATGCAAAGACACAATTTTGAAAGGGGAAGAGTCATCCTCCAGACATAACAGGCCACCATGCAGCCTCAAGGAGACCCAGATTAACAGAATGTGGTATGCAGAGAGTGCTCTCCTCTCAGTTACCTGCATGTGTTTCCTGCACACCCTGATTTATTCTCCAGCATTTAGGTTTTACAACTTTCAAGCCTATGGAAGAGTTGAGGTAATACTACAAAGAACACCTATATACCCTTTGCCTACACTGAGCAATTGTTTCAACTTTCCTATTTTTGATCCCATCACACAAACTAATTCTCTCTCTCTCTCTCTCTCTCTCTCTCTCTGTCTGTCTCTCTTTCTCTCTTCCATTTTAACTGACACAGTCATACTCTTTTAAAATTACACTGCTGTCAGTCCAAAATATCTCCCAATTGTACTAATATTGATACGGGACATCACCTGTAAAACTTCGCATCTTTTACCGGGAAATCATACTGGATAAATCTTGCAGAGTTCCTCGTTTTTTGCTTTCATTTTTTTTGCAGTAAACCTAATTAAGTTCTCTTCTCTCTATTCTGTGTGACAAAGGCCTTCTCTCCCAAATCTAGATAATGACCCTGAAACTGGTAACTAACCTCCTCTGGCTTTTGATAAGGATCATCAGACCACCGAGAATTAATGGCCCTACTCAAATCAGGGTCCTTACGGAGGGGATTTTAGGCCAAAGGTTTTTTTTATTCTTTCAAAAATATATTAACCCAACCTGTTCTCCTTTTCTCACTTCTTTGGTAAAACAATAGTAGAAAGTAATACATATGCTTTAGATAACAACTTTGTATCTAGTTTTCCTTGTCAACCGACTGGGGCGGCACTTCATCAGAAACCCAAGATCCCGGCCTGACTGAGGCAGAAAGTGATACAGCTCCGTGAAACCGCAATAGACAGAAACGATGACCCTTCTCAGCAGGAAGCAGATACAGAAGAAGAGACCTCCCTTCCCTCAACATCGCTACTAAGAAGGAGCGAATTCATGGGTCTTAGAAAAGAGTTAGACAGGAAAGTTAGATCGGGGCTTTAGGGTCTGCCTGTAAAGACACCGAGGTCGTCCTATTGTAAGAAGGGTCTGCCCTTTCGCGCCCACAATTAAGCAAGCCAGAAGGCATTTTGGGACTAAAGGTAACACATAGCTGTAAACAAGAAGGCAGAAAATTGGGTACCGCTCTTAGCCAGTAAATCGCACCGTGCAATGAAGACCTCAACGACCTTCAATTTAGCTGAACTCCATTATAACATGATCATAAGGCGAAACGCGTATGCCCAGAAGTTCATTAAGTCCAGTATAACAGGCTGAATTCTGGGAAGGAACATGCGGAGAAAGCAAATGATGAATCTCGGAGTCCTGCCAGTCTTAATTGTCAATAAAGAATGCTCAGTGCTCTCAAAAAGTGCCCACCTAGAGCAAATAGCGAACAAAACCCCGAAAGCTTGGTCACCAATCCTTTGAGCCATGCCTTTCTTGCTCAGGCCTGCTTCCAAGTCTGCAAGTGTACTTTCCCTTCTAACGAAACTTGTCTTCTCTACAGTATTTCCTTATCTCCCTCTATCCATTGTTCCAGACCTCAAAAATGGGATGACGTGCCAGGAGAGGATCCTGCTGTCCAGTAACAGTGTAATCCTTTGTACCTCGATCCTAATCAAGGATTATAAAATACACGTAGTATCATGGTCTTCATAATCTAATATCACATAGAATGCATCCAAACTTGGGTGATTTTTCTCCTTACACAATAGTGATGTTTTTGAAAAGTTTATTCCAATTTTAATTTGTATTCCATACCTTGATTATGACATTGGAGTTAAAGATGAAATAGTCTCACGATTTCTCCATGGTAACCAACGGATGATATCCTCTTTATAATCACCAAGTAATGGAGCGTGTGTCAATGTCATTGTATTCTACGACCGTTTACCCAATGATTTTGCATCCAAAGAAACCTTTTTCCTCAATAAATTATTATCAAGCAGGCTAAAAATATGGATAATTTTAACGGGAATTTTCTTGTCCATCTGTTAGTTGGCATGATTTCCTCATAATGGTTTACATTTTCTGCACTTGCCATGAATCCCTCAGCTTAGATATGTTATAGGTTGGGGGGTTGTTTGTGGGTTTGTTTAGATTTTAAGCCTTATATGTGTTTATCGGCCTCTTGGGGCTAGGTGAGGGCTTGTTGGGAATAACACCGGAACGTCCTCTATCCACGATTGTTCGACGACACAGACGTGCCCGGAAGAGAGCTCAAGCGCGAAAGCCTGAGAAGGATGATGTGACCCACTTAATCCAGTCGACACAGGGGCGTCTTTCTCCTGGCTCCTCCCCAACACACACAATTGCTTCCAGTAGTAATCACAAGAGATTGCTCTGAGGGTGTCGTCTGACTTGAAATGCCAAGATTATTCTTTTTTTCCTTTTGTCATGAACATGGGTATCTTTCCTGATTTATTCTTTTCCATTGACAGAGTGTCAATCCGTGTTTTAGTTGTTAAATCGATAGCCTAGATGTTCATATATCGTAGGGAAAGACCGCTATCATGGTTATTCCCAAACGTGTTCTCTTCCGTGTACTGAATAATCTGCACACTCATGGCAAACTTCTGTTGGCGTTCATGGCTATGTTGCACTGAATGCATAGACTTATTTGTTATTTCATACCTCATTCTTACAGGAGTATATAACTTCTTCTTTTGGGTGTTGAAGTTGTATCTATTCTTTTCGCAAATTATCTCATGACTGACTTGCTTCTTCTGAAGAGACGTGCACTTAAGGCAGCGGTCCGATTGCCACATGTAAGTAAGTTATATTGCATCAGAAATATGAAATGAAATTCGACAGGTTCACTCTACAGGACACCAAGCCATGTGCTTCCATTAGTCCCTACCCATTCTGTAAAATTCCATGCCGTATCTCTGAGCACTACCAACAGGCGTCACATTTGAATGATAACAATATCGTTGTTCTGTACCAGAGACTTTCAAGGTCATGCGGCTTGAGGATTGTTACTACCCACAGTCCTGTTTTCTACAAGCAAATAGCCCATATCAGGGAATTGGCCTTTTCCAGAAGTAGCAGTTTAAGTGCCATGGCCCAGGTTTTATCTAGAGATGGAGAAAGAGAAATAAAACCCCACCTGAGACAGGTTCCATTGCGAATCTCTCTGAGCGATCAGATCTGAAAGCCAGCATCGCTTACCACTGCCCAGTTAACCTGTTGAAACCCAAGAACACCGTTAGGACATTTTGGTAACTGCTCCCACGGGAGAAGTTTTCAGTGCGGAGATTTTGCTAAAGCCTATGAAGAGTGCTGAGGCCAAGAGAGCTGAATGTCCCGGGAACAGAGAAGCAGAGCAGCAGACGGTCCCCAGACATAGGTAATATCTACTTTCTCTCCAGCAGCATCTCCCTTACTATTATCAGGCCTGATGACGAAGTAACCCAAGTGCTTGTTGCCAGGCCTTGGCTCATATCAACAGTTGTGATGAATCGGCTCTGAAGGTCATTGTGAGGCGTGATGACACGTCTAGCTGCCTAACCAATCAGGCCCTGGGACTCAGGCAAATAGTGGGAGGGGAGGGAGGGAACTGCTCCTCTCTCTACTTTCGTACCCTTCTAGATCATTTGCCGCTCCTGCAGGAACCGAAGCTGCACAGTGGTCTGGGATAGAAAACATGCACATACACCAGACAATGTGGCATTCATTTTCTTCTGCCATCAACAAACCGATTGAGCTGAGCAACTCCAACCCTGATGTGTAATGTCAGGTTGAAGACTGTCATTTGTCCAAATTAATAAAAATACAACGCATACAGAAGGCATTAGGGACAAGGGCAAAAGGGACAGGTGATCCGATTTCCCGTCACATTCCTGTGGGATTTCGGGCAAATGCCATCAACTCTGATCCTCTTTACAAAGCAGGGAACACAACAACAACTCCACTCTTAGAGGTTTCTGAAGATCAGATGAGACGAGACAGTTTGCCCCACTCATGTGCGGCGTGGCTCACAGCGGTATGTTACATTTGGTGGACTGTTTTCTGAAACATCAAGAATGCGATGACGTGCCGGGAGAGGATCCCGCTCTCCGGTAACAGTGTCATCCTTTGTACCTCGTTCCTAATCAACGATTATAAAATACACTTAGTGTCATGGCCTTCATAATCTAATGTCATCTAGAATGCATCCAAACTTGGGTGCTTTTTCTCCTTACCCAATAGCGATGTTTGTGAATAGTTTATTCCAATTTTAGTTCGTCTTCCATTCCTTGATTATGACATTGGAGTTAAAGATGAAAGAGTCTCCCGATTTTTCCATGGTAATCAACGGATGATGTCCCCTTTATAATCACCAAGTAATCAGAGCGTGTGTCAATGTCATTGTTTTCTACGATTGTTTACCCAATGATTTTGCATCCAAAGAAACCTTTTTCCTCAATAAATTATTATCAAGCAGGCTAAAAATATGGATAATTTTAACGGGAATTCTCTTGTCCATCTGTTAGTAGGCATGATTTCCTCATAATGGTTTACATTTTCTGCACTTGCCATGAATCCTTCAGCTTAGATATGTTATGGGTTGGGGGGTTGTTTGTGGGTTTGTTTAGATTTTAAGCCTTTTATGTGTTTATCGGCCCTCTTGGGGCTAGGTGAGGGCTTGTTGGGAATGACATCGGAACGTCCTCTATCCACGATTGTTCGACGACACAGACGTGCCCGGAAGAGAGCTCATTCGCGAAAGCCTGAGAAGGATGATGTGACCCACTTAATCCAGTCGACACAGGGGCGTCTTTCTCCTGGCTCCTCCCCAACACACACAGTTGCTTCCAGTAGTAATCACAGGAGATTGCTCTGAGGGTGTCGTCTGACTTGAAATGCCAAGATTATTCTTTTTTCCCTTTTGTCATGAACATGGGTCTGTTTCCTGAACTATTCTTTTCCATTGACAGAGTGTCAATCCGTGTTTTATTTGTTAAATCGATAGCCTAGGTGTTCATATATCGTAGGGAAAGACCGCTATCATGGTTATTCCCAAACTTGTTCTCTTCCGTGTACTGAATATCTGCGCAGTCATGGCAAACTTCTGTTGGCGTTCATGGCTATGTTTGCACTGAATGCATAGACTTATTTGTTATTTCATACCTTATTCTTACAGGAGTATATAACGTCTTCTGTTGTGTGTTGAAGTTGTATCTATTCTTTTCGCAAATTATCTCATGACTAACTTGCTTCTTCTATAGAGACTTGCACTTAAGGCAGCGGTCCGATTGCCACATGTAAGTAAGTTATATTGTATCAGAAATATGAAATGAAATTCGACAGGTTCACTCTACAGGACACCAAGACATGTGCTTCCATTAGTCCCTACCCATTCTGTAAAACTCCATGCCGTATCTCTGGGCAGTACCAACAGGCGTCACATTTGAATGATAACAATATCGTTGTTGTGTACCAGAGACTTTCAAGGTCATGTGGCTTGAGGATTGTTACTACCCACATCCTGTTTTCTACAAGCAAATAGCCCATATCAGGGAATTGGCCTTTTCCAGAAGTAGCAGTTTAAGTGCCATGGCCCAGGTTTTATCTAGAGATGGAGAAAGAGAAATAAAACCCCACCTGAGACCGAGTTCCCTTGCGAATCTCTCTGAGTGATCAGATCTGAAAGCCAGCATCGCTGACCACTGCCCAGTTAACCTGTTGAAACACAAGAACACCGTTAGGACATTTTGGTAACTGCTCCCACGGGAGAAGTTTTCAGTGCGGAGATTTTGCTAAAGCCTATGAAGAGTGCTGAGGCCAAGAGAGCTGAATGTCCAGGGAACAGAGAAGCAGAGCAGCAGACGGTCCCCAGACATAGGTAATATCTACTTTCTCTCCAGCAGCATCTCCCTTACTATTCTCAGGCCTGATGACGAAGTAACCCAAGTGCTTGTTTCCAGGCCTTGGCTCATATCAACAGTTGTGATGACTCGGCCCTCAAGGTCATTGTGAGGCGTGATGACACGTCTAGCTGCCTAACCAATCAGGCCCTCGGAATCAGGCAAATAGTGGGAGGGGGAGGGAGGGAACTGCTCCTCTCTCTACTTGCGTTCCCTTCTAGATCATTTGCCGCTCCTGCAGGAACCGAAGCTGCTCAGTGGTCTGGGATAGAAAACATGCACATACACCAAGACAATGTGGCATTCATTTTCTTCTGCCATCAACAAACCGAATGAGCTGAGCAACTCCAACCCTGATGTGTAATGTCAGGTTTAGGACTGTCATTTGTCCAAATTAGTAAAAATACAACGCATACAGAAGGCATTAGGGACAAGGGCACAAGGGACAGGTGATCCGATTTCCCGTTACATTCCTGTGGGATTTCGGGCAAATGCCATCAACTCTGATCCTCTTTACAAAGCAGGGAACACAAAAGCAGCTCCACTCTTAGGGGTTTCTGAAGAGCAGATGAGACGAGACAGTTTTCCCCACTCATGTGCGGTGTGGCTCACAGCGGTATATTACATTTGGTGGACTGTTGTCTGAAAATATTAAATGAAACTTTCGTTAATAAGCAATTCACATATGTGATACCTGTCTCTTCTCTTCTGGCAACTCTTGCTTAATCAATCTATTCAGCCCCAAACCAGAATTAACCCAGGTCCTGGTGATCAGTGTTCAGATCTTTCCTTTGAGTATGCTCACAAAGTTCTGAGAGCCAATGTGCGTTGCCTCTCTTCCCCTTGGTGCTTCAGTTATCGGGCCATGGGCCTTACAGAAAGGCAGTGTGATAAGCTGAATGGGAACTATTTTGCTCCTTCTTTGCTCTCTAATGCAGACCAACTTGATTCCTGTAGGAAATGCAGCAGCTCAGAATGTCTCCACGGTCTGAGTAGATTCAAATACACCTTGTCATGTTATTTACCAGATGAATTGACTAGAGAAACCCCAACCTAGATGGGAAATAGCTATTAGGTGAACTAGCACTTGCCCACATTAGCAACATGCTAGTGTACACAGAAGTGGTAGGAGCAGAAGCTCGAGAGACAGGCTGCTTGTATTCCAGTCCAGGTTCTGTGTGACCTCGGGCAAGTCTTTTGACCTAACGGATTCACATGTTCACACTTTGTTAAGTGGGGATGACAGGTACACTTCCTCCCTTAGGTGTTTGTGAGGTTGTTGCCTATGCAACTGCTTGTACTCAATCATGTCTGTACATTCGATCATATCCCTGAAAGATGTGCCAACATCTGCTGTTGAGAACCTCAGCTGGAATGAATCAGCATGCACCATGTTCTCAGAGAGCTGGGCCAACAATCCTTTTAGACATGTATTAGCTCAGTTCCAGTTTTCACTGGAGCCGGATATGCTGAAGTCTGCCTGGGACACAGATTGCTGTAAGTCTGTGCCTCTAGGCTGGAAGCACTGCTGCTTGTGTTACTTATGGTTTTCAGGGAGTCGTTACCCCAACTGAGGTACAAGGTGATAAGGTTCCATATCCTATGCATGTACCAAATTTCTGCCTCTGTCTACAGTGTCTTTGTGATGGCTGCTGCCTATGCATCTGTGGCATCAGAGTTCCTGATCCTAAGGGCGATCAGGGAAAACACTCGTTGTACCCCGTGGCACAACAAAGCCATTCCAACATGACTTCAGCCCAGAATCCATAAACCTAGTGAAGCACTCATTGCCGTCGATGAGCCCCTTGACTCTGATGATAATAATTTGCAATTCTCTGGAAGAAGAATTGTTTTAATATGATCAGTGATGTGGGGACCCCCGAAGTATGTCTAGTATCTATCGAAAACAAACAGCAAACTGATCTGGATAAAGAGGGGAGAAATAAAAAATAAAACAAAAACATACTGAAAGACAGGTTCAGAGTTTCATCCAGTGGGAAATCCTTTTCGTAGGAAAACAGATAGGATGTGGTAAGTTTTGTCCTGACAAACCAATCCTTAGTTGAAAATATAGCAAGTGAAAATGCATTTAATACACCTAAACTACTAAACGTCATAGCTTAGCCTAGCCAACCTGAAATAGGCCCGGAGCGCTTACATTTGGTCTGTATCTGCAGTAACTGTGAACCTCTTCTTCTCAACGGAAACATCAGACACAGCTGAGTGTTTTGTAAACATGACGGAACGCAGAATGCCAACACGCGATGTCCAAAAACCCTGCAATGCAAAGGATACTACGTATCGGCAGTTGACGGTCGTCATCGTTGAGATGTTGGGGAGCCGAGGCTCTCTATCATTGCCCAGCACCACGAGAGAATATCATACCTCATATCGCTAGCCAAGAAAAGAGGAAAATTCAAAATCGAGGTCCAGATTCCACAGAATGTGTATCATTTTCGAAAGATCGAGAGGTTAAAAGTCGTTAAGTTGAACCATCTTACATTGGGGAGCCTTCTGTACCATAAAACTAAAAAAACATATCAGTTGGCAATTTTGCCTCTGAGTTTGGGATCAATTTAACATCCGCTAAAACCCACCAACTGGTAACCCCGCATTACCTATTCGGTACTGGGGCTCAAAGTCCCATTGCGCCTGTACTTTGGGGATCCTGCTAACTATAAACAAACTACTCCTTATAATCTGGGGGCAGTTACCAAACATAAAATAGAGAGTATATGAGTATAATTAGCCACAACCCCTGACGTTGTTCATTCCTCTCCAGCGATTCTTGGCTTAATGGGAAGAACTTTGTTATCAAGCGACTGAAAAGCTAAAGGAAAATTTTACAGCTTATCGGCACCATCGTGCTTGATAGAGCTTGCACAAATCTTTCTAAACAGCATGAAACTCAAGGATCGGCCCAACTGATTGAATTTCAGGCAGTTGTCTCAGCCCTGCATTATCTTGCCAACAAGTCCTCGAATCTGAAAATTGTGACAGATCCTTTGACCATTGCCAAAGAACTGGCCATCTGATACAACCAATGGCAGCTTCAAAAAGTCCACATCCAAGGTTGTTTTCAACAAGGTAACGTTCTCTGGAGATTTTTGGCCTCCTAGACGCCAAAAATATAAATCAGGTATGCAAGGCTGGTTCAACATTTGAAGATTGATTAATGCAATCAGTCACATCAAGGATAACGGGTGGAAATAGAAAACCTGATTCCAGACTGGAGAGGCCCAGGAAGAGCATTGGCTCGGTTAGTGGAGACACTTGGGATTTCATCGGATTTCTAGGAGAAATGACAGGAGAAAAAGGGGCCACCACTAGGCCCTGCAAGTTCTGCTCTTTCCTGCTGAAACAGGTGGGAGAGGCTCAGAGGGCATTGCCGGGGGATAATCGTCAGCTAAGCACACCCAAGCGCTGCGATGACATCTATGTTGATGCCGTCTGTGTCATTTGTTTCTTCCAGAAAACCGAATGCCTTGAGACAATGCTTGGGAACACCATTTGGACTATTGGTCCACAGAGCCAACACTTTCATTGCCGCTGGAAACAGGGCTCTGTTCCACACAACACGTGGACCTGACACATACTCTAGAAACAGTGCCAGGATGCAAAGACACAATTTTGAAAGGGGAAGAGTCATCCTCCAGACATAACAGCCCACCATGCAGCCCCAAGGAGACCCAGATTAACAGAATGTGGTATGCAGAGCGTGCTCTCCTCTCAGTTACCTGCTTGTGTTTCCTGCACACCCTGATTTATTTCCCAGCATTTAGGTTTTACAACTCTCAATCCTATGGAAGAGTTGAGATAGTACTACAAAGAACACCTATATACCCTTTGCCTACACTGAGCAATTGTTTCAACATTCTTATTTTTGATCCCATCACACAAACTAATTTCTCTCTCTCTCTCTTTCTCTCTCTCTCTCTCTCTCTTTCTCTCTCTACATCGTTTTATCTGACACAGTCATACTCTTTTAAGATTACACTGCTGTCAGTCCAAAATATTTCCCAATGGTACTAATATTGATACGGGACATCATCTGTAAAATTCTGCATCTTTTAGTGGGAAATCATACTAGATAAATCTTACAGAGTTCCTCGTTTTTTGCTTTCATTTTTTTTGTAGTAAACCTAATTCAATTCTCTTCGCTCTATTCTGTGGGACAAATTCCTTCTCTCCCAAATCTAGATAATGACCCTGAAACTGAAACTGGTAACTCACCTCCTCTGGCTTTTGATAAGGATCATTGGACCACCGAAAATTAATGGCCCTACTCAAATCAGGGTGCTTACGGAGGGGATTTGAGGCCAAAGGTTTTTTTATTCTTGAAGAAATATATTAACCCAGCCTGTTCTCCTTTACTCACTTCTTTGGTAAAACAATAGTAGAAAGTAATACATATATGATTTAGATAACAACTTTGTATCTACTTTTCCTTGTCAAGCGACTGGGGTGGCACTTCATCGGAAACCCAAGATCCCGGCCTGACTGAGGCAGAAAGGGATAGAACTCCGTGAAACCACAATAGACAGAAAATATGACCCTTCTCAGCATGAAGCAGATACAGAAGAAGAGATCTCCCTTCCCTCAACATCGCCACTAAGAAGGAGCGAGTTCATGGGTCTTCGAAAAGAGTTAGGCAGGAAAGTTAGATCGGGGCTTTAGGGTCTGCCTGTAAAGACACCGAGGTTGTCCTTTTGTAAGAAGGGTCTGCCCCTTCTCGCCCACAATTAAGGAAGCCAGAAGGCATTTTGGGGCTAAAGGTAACTCATAGCAGTAAACAAGAAGGCAGAAAATTGGGTACCGCTCTTAGCCAGTAAATCGCACCGTGCAATGAAGACCTCAACGACCTTCAATTTAGCTGAACTCCATTATAACATGATCATAAGGCGAAACGCGTATGCCCAGAAGTTCATTAAGTCCATTATAACAGGCTGATTGTGGGAACGAACACGCGCAGAAAGCAAATGATGAATCACGGATTCCTGCCAGTCTTAATTGTCAATCAAGTATGCTCAGTGCTCTCAAAAAGTGCCCACCTAGAGCAAATAGCGAACAAAACCCCGAAGGTTTCGTCGCCAGGCCTTCTGAGCCACGGCTCTCTTGCTCAGGCCCGCTTCCACGTCTGCAAGTGTACTTTCCCTTCTAATGAAGCTTGTCTTCTCTACAGTAATTCGTTGTCAAGCTCAATCCATTGTTCCAGACATCAAGAATGGGATGACGTGCCGGGAGAGAATCCCCTCTTTCTGCTAACAGTGTCATCCTTTGTACCTCATTCCTAAACAAAGATTATACAATACATTTAATGTCATGGAATTCATAATCTAATATCATCTAGAACGCATCCAAACTTGGCTGCTTTTTCTCCTTACGCAATCGTGATGTTTTTCAAAAGTTTATTCCAATTTGAATTTGTCAGAATCTTCTTGATTATTACATTGGAGTTAAAAATGAAAGTCTCACAATTTCTCCATGGTTATCAACGGACGATTTCCTCTGTATAATCGCTACGTAATCGGAGCGTGTGTAAATGCCATGATTTTCTACGATCTTTTACCCAATGATTTTGCATCCAAAGATACCTTTTTCCTCATAAAATTAACATCAATAGGGCTAAAAATATGAATACTTTTAACGGGAATGTTCTTCTCCATCAGTTAGTTGGCATTGTTTTCCTCAAAATGGTGTACATTTTCTGCACTTGCCATGAATCCTTCAGTTTAGATAAACTATGGGGTGGGGGGTTGTTTGTGGGTTTGTTTAGATTTTGAGACTTTAAGTACTTTTGAACAGATTTCGTGTTCTGGACGCTAGGATACAGAATTAAACTGGGACCATCTAGTTTTCCAAAGGTTTTGATCCGAGTCTTGCCATCTTCTTCTGGGGGACATCATAATGCAGACTTCTACCAACAGGCTTCTAGTTAGTAAATCATAATTTCTCCATTTTCCAGAGGATACAGAATTGAGTCTAGTCATTAAAGGCCTGGGACGTAGTACACAGAACATCTTGATGTATAGAGGGCAGAATCGTTACCTGAGAGTGGGGATGGCAGAGCCAAGCATTCGAAGTGCAGCTTTGGATTTCTGAAATGCCTTCTAAAAGCCCATTGCTTAGACCTCAGCTTTGAAAGCTGATGTCTTCATTTGCAAGAGCCAGGCTTTGTTGAGAGAAATATGTATTATACAGAGCCCTAGATAAGCAAAGTTTAGAGCTTCGACATATGCATTTTTAGCCATACATAAGCAGGACCCAGGAGAGGCTAATGCTGGTTTCTCATCCCCAAGGTGGGAGTAGGCCCCTCATGAGCCGGGCATGACCTGGACATAGTGTCAGCATGTGCTGGCGAGCCGGCTGTGCACTACAAACTCGCTGTTGCATTCCATGTGAATGGGTTCCCTTGAATTGCACAGTGCATCGCTTGTGTAAATCTATGAAAGTGACCGTGGAAAGAGGCTTGGATAGGCAGCAGAGAGTACCGAAAGAGGATATGTGAAAAGTCATGTATCCTGGAGCAGAATGGCAACTGGCCTGCTATTCTACTTGGACCTTTGCAAAGGAGATTTCCACTCAATGTCCCACCACAACAGGAGGAATTCAGGGGAGGTGAGGAATGACATCCTGGCATTTAGAGAAGATAGACCACGAAGGAGTGCCCTCGAGTTCACCAAGGTTTCTTTATAGCAGGAGTGATTTTCAGCTGCAGGCACTCGGAAGAGACTACATAGAAATGCTTAGAGGACTGATAACAAGACAAGGCCCGAGATCGGGAAACGATGGCGAGAACGTGCAACTATCCTGATTGAGGGCCATGGGTACAGCTATCAGCACCAACTGCAGATGCCGGTATGTGCCGAAGGCCAAGAAGGATCTGGTATAGCCATTCAGGGAAGATGGAGGGAAGAAATGGCGGGCACCCAAAGACTGAGGGGGAGAAGACGGCAAAGAGGACCGATCAAACATCTTGGCTACAATCATCTGTAGCTAGACCATTTCTTGAATAAGAGAAAAATGGGGAGGAGGAGGGAGAAACAGAGGAGGAGAAGGAAGAGGAGGAATTAAGAGTAGTGCAGGTTGAAGAGCTCAGGGAGAGGAAAAGAAAAGCAAGGGGAGAAGTAGAGGAGGAAGAAGAGGTGGAGGGGTGAGGAAAAGGGGGTTGGTGAGGAGAAAGGAGGAAAAGAGGGAAGGCAAGAAGTGGGTACAGTGGAAGACGTATGGGAGGACAGAGCAGTCCTCATGAGGATATTGGATTTTGAATTTACACAATTTCAATGCCAAAAAATGAGTAATTATTTACACAAATGATTAAGTTTTAAACTAGAACACATTGAGTCTCCTCAAAGGACAAGGATCAATCATTTCTTCCCTAAGCTGAAATAAACTTTCATGAGTAGGTCGACGTACGTTATAGATAGGTAAGTTTAACTTGTGAGCAAGTGAGTTAATGCTTGGAAGTAGAAATCTGCTAGAAAATTACACCGTGTGCAAACTTGTAAGCGGTGTCAAACGCTTGTATGTCCAAGGGGAAGTTCCTCTTATTCTACAGTTGAACTTCATGAAATAGTTAAAGGCTATGACATGTATCACAGCTCTGCATGCCGAAAGAAAAATGAAAAATAAGAAAAGCTGAGTTAAGTTAAAAATATGGGTTTGTAATTGCAAGATGTTTGGGAATCTTTTGTACTGAGAAGCACCATCTGACTGCACCCAATGACACAGGAACAATTCCGAGCTCACCTGTCTTATGCAGAATCCGGAAAGAAGGAAGGGAGTACACAGCAGGAAGGGGAAGGAACTGTTCTCACAGGGAGGGGCAGCTCTGTTTGGCACTGCTTTTCACAAAAGCTCCCAGTCCCAAATGGAATACCTGCTTGCTTCTTCTTCTGCTCATGGGTCCTTGATCTCGCCCTGTCCCACTAGCTCTGGGTCTTGCCGCATCCGTGTTCCTCCTTCGTGCAAAAAGTCATTCACTCAGACCACTCTTTTCTCAAGTTGGGAAATTACAAAGCCAAGGATCCTGACTACACTTGAGCTGAGAGGACTTGTTGACTTACCATAAGTTCAGAAAAGTGTTTATGGATGAAGCCAGTTCAGGCTGCGTAGAAAGAAGGAGCTAGCCTTACTAAGAGGGCCAAGAACAGCAGAGAGTGCGGAGCAGGAGGATCTCTGTCCTGGTTCCTGATCTTTCAGTGGGCTGAATCATCACTTTATCCCTTGTTCTGGGGGTAGATGTGACCGTAAAGAGGAAGTATGAGGGTCGAATATTGGGTTCCCCTCCAGTGTAAGCCAAGAGATGTATCAGCATAAAAACACATCAAACCCAAATGAGTAAAACGTAGCTTTTATTTTAAAAGCTAAAAGAAGGGTGGATTCATTATGCATTATTTTTTTCTCGGAATTTCCAAAAGGTTGGGGAGGCATAAGCGGGTAGGTCACGTGGCTCTTTGCAAAGGCCAGCTGAACGGTGCTGTACCTTATGTCAGCATTCACAGTCACTTTGACAAATGCACATTATTTAGCTACATGCCCAGTTGCCTACTGAGTAAATAGCTAGGCACATTTTTAGAGGCTTCTTTAGGTTTTATGTTTTTATCGGCACTCTTGGGTTAGGGTTAGCGTTAGGGTTAGGGTTAGGGTTAGGGTTAGGTTTAGGGCTTGTAGGTAATGTCATCAGAATGTCCTTTCTCCATGATTGCTCGAGACTACAGATGTCCCCGTAAGAGAACTCAAGAGAGAAAACCTGAGAAAGATGATGTGACCCAGTTAA
>NW_024344420.1:0-503 GCF_902729225.1 Pteropus medius
TTGTATATGGAGGAGGAAATAAAGCCCTGGGAGGGAAAGTGACCTGCCCAGAGTAATCTAGCAAATTCAGGGCAAAGAGGGGTCTAGAGTCTGGGCCTCCTGACTCCTAGTCCAGGGCTCTTTCTGCCTCTCTAAGCCCTTGGTTCTCTTTGTCATGGAGTCTCTACCCACTCTAGAGTCCCATCTCTGCAGGGGACCTGATGGGACCTATTGTGACCCGTTGGCCTCCCGTGGCCCAGGAATGTCTGCTCTCTACAGCTACTCAGGATATAGGGGCATACAGGGCTCTGGGAGAGTTGTCTGAGCCCAGACACCTTGGAGAGGGGTGCTGTTCAAAGCCCGGGACCACAGACTTCAGCAAGGGACTCAAAGAGGCCAGGGTGGAGCCAGAGCTGCTCATACCAATGTGTGAGGCCCCTCCCCTCTCCCTGAGGCTAAAGAAAAGAACCAGGGGCTGCATCTCTTCTCACCCTCCTTTGATGTAGTCGAGAAATGTGCACTCT
>NW_024344421.1:0-574 GCF_902729225.1 Pteropus medius
ACAGTCTGAGCAGACCCACGGCGAGCAAGCAGCCCGGGGCGGTCAGCACCGGTCCCACGAGGCAGGCCCGGGACTGAGCCCCCAAACGAGGCTGCCCCGGTCCTCAGACTCGCCCAAGCCCTGCCGGGGGACCGATTCCGAAGTCCCCGAGGCCAGCACGACGCTGACCCGGAGCCAAAGACACCGCAGGAAACGCCGCAGACCGACGCCCCGGTGAACGCACGGTGAACACACGGTGAACGCACGGTGAACGCACGGTGAACGCACGCAGCCCCTCCGCGGAGCGCCGCGGACCCGCCTCGGCTGCTTCGCTGGGGTCCTACACCCCGGCCAAGTGAGATTCGCTCCTGGGACGCAAGGCCGGTTCGACACGCCAACATCGGCCGCCGTAACACACCCCGGTAACCCGCGAAGGAAGAAGCACGGCTGTCGCAACTGATGCTCCAACTGCACGTGACAAAATTCACACACACTCTCAACAGAACAGGAAAAAGCCAAACACCCCTTAAGAGGAAGACCCACACCGGAGGCCCAACCCTTCCTGGCTTCAAAACAGACTCCAGAGCCCCAGCAA
>NW_024344422.1:0-359 GCF_902729225.1 Pteropus medius
ATGCTCGGTCGTCTGCGGGTACGGGGGTACGGAAGTTGCGGAAGCACTCACTGACACTTTGAGCCCCTAGAGGTGCAAACGACGTCTCATTCCTCTCTGTATCCTCGTGCAGAGCTCCAGGCCACCCACAGACAGTGATTTTTATAACAAAAGGTGTATTTTCCTTAGACGTTTGAGATAAGACAGGCCGTTCCCAGCACCTCCACCTCCCCGGAGTGTGGACACCGGGCGTTCCAGAGCCACAATTCAGCAGGATCTTTTTCATCCCAGAGGCCCCGGGGCTCCTTCCTAAGGCCTCTGCTCCTTCCTGCTTTCCGCATTGGAAATCAGACTTCAGGACGGAAGCAGACACCTCCCTC
>NW_024344423.1:0-1528 GCF_902729225.1 Pteropus medius
AACTTTAACCTCTTACCCTAACAATAAGCCTAAACATAACTGTAAACCTAACCCAAATCATAACACTAAAGCTAAAACTAACCCAAACCCTAACCCTAAGCCCAACACAAACCCTAACACTAAACCCTAAACCTAACACTAAACCTAATCCTAACCCTAAATTTTACAATGACAATAACCTTAATCTGAACCCCTGACCCTAAACTAACTAACCCTAACCATAATTTATCCCTAAAACTGACTCTAAACTTAACACTAACCCTAAATCTAACCCAAAACTTAAACTTAACTGGAAGAGTAACCCAAGCCCAGATCTGAACCTTAATTCTAAATCTAATCCTAGCGCTAATTCTAACCCTAACCCAAATATTACACTAAAAATAACCCTAGCTCTAATCCCAATACTAACATAAACCTATCCATAACACTTACCCTAAACTAACCCTAAACCTAAACCTAATCATAAACTTAAACCAAACCTAATCGTAACCCTAACCCTAAACCTAACCTTAACCCTAAGCTTACCTAAAAATAACCCTAACAATAACCCGAACCCTAACCCTAAACACTAAACCTACCCCTAACCCTATCTCTAACACTATCTCTAACCCTAATCCTAACGTAACCTAAACCTAACATTAACCATAACCCTAAACTCATCCTAACCCTAATCATAAGCTAACACTAATCCTAACTCCAACCTCGTACCCTAAACCTAACCATAAACATAATGGTAATCATAATCCCAACCATAACGCTAAACCAAACCCAAATCCAAACCGTAACCCTAACCCTAACTCTAACTTATCTTAAACCTAAACTTAACCTTAACCCTAACCTTAACTTAACCTTAACCCTAACCCTAACCCTAACACTAATCCTAACTCTAAACTCTTATCTAAACCTTAACCTAAACTTAACCCTAACCTAAACCTATCCCTAAGCCTTACCCTTACCTAACTCTAAAACTAAACCTAACCATAACCTTAATCCAATCCTAACCCTAATACTAACCCTAACACTTATCCTAACTATTACCTTTCACCCTAACCCTCACCCTGAACATAATTGTAACACAAACCCAAACCATAACGCTAAAACTAAGCCTAACCCTAACCCTAACACTAATGCTAACCATAACCGACCCCTAAAGTAAACTTTACTTTTATCTTAACGATAATCCTAATCCTAACCCTAACTCTATCACTTACCCTAACCGTGAAAGTAAAGCTAATCCTAATCCTAATTCTAAACCTAATCCTAATCCTAATCCTAATCCTAACACTAAATGTAAAGCTAACCTTCACCCTAACCCTAAACCTAACACTAACACTAATCCTAGCTCCAAACTCATACACTTCCCCTAACCCTAACCTTAACCCTAATGTAAACTTACCCCTAACAAAAACCCTAAATTAATCCTAACCCTAACCTCTTCCCTAAACCCACCCCTAACTTTAACCATAACACTAACACTAACCGTAATCCTAAACCCTTCCCCTAACCCTGTCTCATACCTTAACCCTGA
>NW_024344424.1:0-314 GCF_902729225.1 Pteropus medius
AAATTTCTACATAACTGCACAACATAATTGTTGAATTATATGTGTGTATCTGAAATTCTCAAATACAGATGCCTGAAGAAAGGTCCTAATTAGTAACCACGCGTTATCCCAGCTGGCATTCTCAAATGGCTGATGACACCTTCTCAAGCATAGACATAGTGCCTATAAGAAATTACAGTGTCAAGAGCTGTGTCTCTTAAATTTAAGCCTGCTTCAACCATGGCCAAGTGGCCCAACAGTAGGAGCTTTTGATTATAGTTCATAATCAATTGAGCTGTAATATGGACAACCCCTAGGCGCACGCGCGCGCGCGC
>NW_024344425.1:0-756 GCF_902729225.1 Pteropus medius
AAATGAATTCTGCCAACAAAATAAATGAGTACATTCTTCCCTAGTCTAGCCTCCAAATGAGAATGCAACAGATTCTCATTGATTGCAGTCTCATGAGACTCTGAGCAAAAGATCCAGCAAACTGTACTTGGACTTCTAACTCATGAAAATTGTGATATAATTAATCTGCTTTTTTTTTAGCCACTAAGTTTGTGGTAATTTGTTATAGAGCAATAGAAAACTGATATGTTTTCCTTCTTGCTACCAGCCATCAAGACAATCTGTTTATTCTTTCCAGTTTAATTAAAATTTACCAGAAGTATTAGAACCTCAGAATGCAAGCCATTTCTTTTAAGCAATTTCTGAAGGAAAGTTATCTTGTCTGGTGAACTCTACTGTGTCTCTCCCTTTACAAGATTTCATGACACATTTTGACAATTACTTTCTCTTTTTGTCACCATCATCAAAAAAAATGAAAATCAACAGCTTCCCTTTTCACTCTTATTGAGTTCACCAATAAGCATTATTTTACCAAATCCAATTAATAAATTATAAAATTTTCCTCATATATGTACTAGATTTCATTTTAGCTGAAAAATTTAAACTTTCAAGATGAATACTCCAATTATTTATTTGTTAAGAGCAAGCCATTCATGATTGAGATTACAAAAAAGATATTCTCATTACATTAAAAGGAAATTCTTTACACTGATCTACAATTTTTGTAGATTTCCTCCTCTTTGCAGTTTTCTGATGTAATCCCATGTTTTTAAATAG
>NW_024344426.1:0-348 GCF_902729225.1 Pteropus medius
TGTGTATATATATATATATATATATATATACACACACACACACACACACACACACATATATATGTATGTATATATATATATACACACATACGTGTAAATTGAATTAGCTGCTAACTAAATAAAGTTAATAATATGAATATAGAAAGTGATTGATACTAACGTGAGCACAAATGAGGTAAACTTGCATTTCCCAAAGATGAAAAGACAATAGACAGTAAAAATCACATTTATGAGGAACTAGATATAAATACATATAACATACACTCACGGAGTAAGCACTTGAAGAAGTGAATACTCCAAAGATAAAGTTTTCCTTTACAAAGTAAGCTGAGAGTTGGGGGATAGTTT
>NW_024344427.1:0-322 GCF_902729225.1 Pteropus medius
CAACATTCTGCGTCACTGTGCTAGAACTCAGGAAATAAGCGTTTTCAGATACCGGGCTACGTGCTCCATCCGTGGGTGGCTATCCTGTTGAAACATCTTTGAGAGCTACCTTGAATAACCATATGCATTACAAATCATACTGTTCGTTTACGGACCGGAGCTTCTGAGCATACAGATTACAAGCACATCCAGACCGAAAGACTTTTCTTGAAACTGATACCTGAGAAGCAAATATAGAAGACAGGGCCTTTCTTATTTGCTTTGCTGTGAAAGAAGGTCTTGGAGAGCTGTTAGTGTGTCTCGACCACGAATTATCAACAGG
>NW_024344429.1:0-6939 GCF_902729225.1 Pteropus medius
CCATTGTCCTCCGTTTCTATTTTCCTCTTCCTTTATTCCCTCCTCTCAACACTTTTTTTTTTTGGTCCTTTTCTATCCCCATCCACAGCCATCTCTCTCTTTAAACATCCACTTCGTTCTGTGCCAGCCTGGCGTCATCTTTTGATCCACCCAGTGACTCCAACTCGAGGCCGGGAGGTGAGTAGGTGTGGGAAGGCAGTACATCCAGTCAGTATCTCAGAACAGTGGTGGTGTGTGTGAGGGGGCTTCGCGTCATGCTGCAGGAAGTGTAGGGAACATCAGCGTCATATCAGCTTCCCCTTCACTGGCTTCCAGCCCTTAGGAAGAGGCAAAAGTGGAAATCCCTATCCAGACCTACGTTAATCCCCTTCCTCAGAGTTTTATAAGCTGCATACTTTTTTTGTTCTCAGGCTCTGCCCCCCGCCCACGGCCTGCATGCAGCCCCCCCGCCACAGTTCCCTCGTGAGGAGGGCGGCCAGAGCGCCCTTTCCCGCCCCTTCCTCGGCATCTCCCCACCATGGCTCTTCCCCACGTGGGCAGAGACTGTGTCCTGGTCAGCTTGGTAGTTGGTCAGACATTAGCCAACCTGGTGTAGGGTCAGCTGAAGTGGGTGAAGCTTTAAAGGCTGTGTGTGGTTGAGGTGATGGAGATCCAGCCTGTGGGTCCCCCGGTGGGCAGTGGCTCTTGCCTTTTCTCTGGCTTTTGGCCTGGATGAAAACAGAAGGGGATGAAAACAGGGACTCTGAAGGATTGGGGCACCTGTGTGTGTGACACAGCTGTGCATTTACGTGTGTTGTGCGGTATAGATAATAGTTCTGAAAATAATCGTTGTCACTTACTGTAGTCTTTACTCTGCCTGCACGTGACAGCAACACGATTGTTTTGTGGAGAAATGTATTTTTTTTTTTAAGCATTTCCCTTTTTGGAGGCTTCCGTGACAGCAGGGCCTGTGAGCGGTGTTTCAGGTGGGGCGAGGAGGGTGGGCCTGCTCTGTGGCTGGAACAGCACTGCAGGTCTAAGCCCCTCCCCCGCCACAGCCCCCGCCCCATGCCGCGGTCCTGGAGTTATCCCGGTCAGCGCCCTCCACTCACACGCAGACACAGGCTCGGCCCCTCTTGAGAGCCAGGAGGATGTCGGGAGGTGATGGAGAGGCTACTTCCGCAGCTGATCCCAATTTCAAATTTGGTGGCAGTTTTAATTTCGCGTCACCCTCACGAGGGGGGGCATGTATGTGTAATGAGTTCCCGGACCTGTTAGGAGTAGCACACCACTGATATCTGCAGGAGGCCCACGGGGTGTCACAGACCAGTGGTGACTGTGTGAGCACAGCTGCAGCCAGATACAGTGGATGCGGGGTTGGTCGTGTGCCAAGAGGACCACAGAGAGGGACGTGGCTTCTGCTGGCTGGCAGGCTTCACTGGGGAGGGGACAAAGTAAACTGAGTGGTTTGTGCTAGCATCCGGATTCTGCTGATGAACTTCCCATGTTTCATTTCACATATTCCTTTATCCCTCCATTTTCTTCTAATCGACTCACGTTTAATTTTTTTCTCCCACATTTGCATAAGACTTTCATAGGTAGTGGTGGTGTTTCTGTCAGTCATACCATGTCTCACAATTCTGGTTATTTCGTGATACTGTCACCTGTCAGTGCCCAACACCTAGACCCACAAGGTCAGTGGGCTGCATTTCTTCTCCATGTATTGCCTGGAACACATCTGTAAAACGAAACTTCTCCTTTACCAACTATGCTTTAATTGAGGACCAGGCACGAGGTAAAGAAGTGGAGGCTTTGAGGGCAGATAACTGTCAAGGACTGTTTGGGTTCCATGCCTTGGCCAGAGCCCGGCCTCGATGAGTGATTTAACGGTAACTCTTCACAGGTGGTCTCGGGGATGACACGAGATGACCTTGCCACCCTTGCTGCAGGACACATGGTGGCTTGGTTTAAACAGCTGCCACATCTCTTTGGCTGGGGAGAGTACACTTCCCTCTGGTCCTGTTGAGGGAGAATTGCAGCCTTGTTGGAAAGATGAGACAAAGCGAAGGCTGTTGTTCTGACGGTGGTGGGCACTCTAAATAGTTGCTGAATACGTGAAGTAATTAGTGTCCAGTTGTTGCCAATGTCCATTTAAGATGATGTGAAGAGCTGGAGCGCGGCTAGAGCCTGGGAAGGCTCCGGAGAGATGGCCTTAGAGCTGGGCTTTCAGGATGGGCGCAGGAGGGCTGAGATGAGCATCCTTTGATACTTCTAAATTAATTTTTTTGCGCACACGATTAGAAAAAGCCGGCTATAAAATTAGATAGAATGAGTGGAAAGAAAATCATTAAGAGACTCTCAGAATTTAAAAAGCTCTTCTCCCCTTAGCTAACATGAAACTGTGTAAGAAGATTTACCACAATAAGGGAAAGAGTGAGGATGGCCCAGGCAAGCTGGTGGTTACGGGAAGTTACTCTGTGCCAGGCCCTGGGCTGTGGGTGGGAATAAAGCATATAGCAGACCTGCCCTCTTGGAACACAGCGGAGGCCGCATTTCCTGACACTGGAGAAAGGAACACCAGGCGCCACAAGGTAGCTGTCGAATGGCGTTGTTAGGAAGCCCACCGGAAGGTGCGGCCTCCGCCGGCAGGGCCTTGCACACCCCGACACGAAAAAGCCAGGCTCTTCCTCAGAATTGGGAGCAGCTAGGTCACTCACAGGAGGCCTGGACTCCCACCCAGGTGCCCAGCAGAACTCCCGTCTGTAGGTGCCCTTTCCTAAGTTAAAGATGTGCCATCGGTCCTGGTACCAAGATGTTTTTCCAAAGCTCCTGCAGGGCAGACACTGATGAGAGTCTGTTGGCCGTCTTACGGACGGACAGACAGATGGACGGACGGATGGATGGTCATCTTACGTATAGATTAGGTAGATATCTACTGTCAGGAGGGAAAACGTATTGGAAAAAAAAATGGAAAGAAATACACCAGAGTGTTAATTCCGGTTTATCTCTGGGCCAAAGAGTCGATGGGTAAGATTCGAGGTGGAACAGAAGGGATATTTCGGATCCGGATCCAGAAAAATGGGTGCAGAGCTGCCTGGCAGATGCGTGGATGGGCTCGGGGTGGAGAGGCCTGCGTGTGTGGGCAGCATCGGTTCGGTCTGGCTGGAGGAGGGGTCAGAAGCTACAAGCAGGGCCAGGATGGACCAAGGGCCCTTGTAACCGCTTCGGGCGGTGACCCTGACCTTGACCAGACTGAGATGTCGGCGCTTACAGAGGGAGAGCAAAAACTCGGACATGGAGAAGAGGCTTTCAAAGGGAACGTGGGTTTGGCCCTGGCAACGTACCTTCTCTGCGGTGATAATGTCGTTGTGGTTTCTTCTCAGGTTCAGATTCAGAACAAGAAGGTGGACATCTCTAAGGTCTCCTCCAAGTGTGGGTCTAAGGCCAACATCAAGCACAAGCCTGGTGAGTGGTGCCTCCCTTGTCCCAGGACGCCTGGGCATGTGGTCCTGCCGTGGGCCAGCCGGGTGTCCCCCTTACACCTTCGTCACTCTGTAACGATTCCTGGAGCCACCCCCGCTCAGGACACAGCCATGGCACGGTGCAGCCTTCAGTCCCTGTCAGGGATGGGAATAGGGCACTGACCTCTCAGCGGGAGGAGGAACCGGTGGTGGGCGGTGAAGGCTGCCCTTCGCACGGGCACCGTCCTGAGGACCTGCAGTTGACTGAGGCCCAGGGCAGAGGCCCGCTCCAGGCCGGGGATCCGGCTCAGCCTCCCAGCCGGGCGAGCGTTTCGAGAGCTGGTGCGGGCATTCCAGAGAGCGAGGCCAGGCCTCACTGGCAGATTCGGGAGCAAAGATGATCCCACAGTGCGTCGGCGGCTCCGGTCTCAGCTGTCACCCTGTCACCCTCGCGTGCCTTGGTTCCCGGGTCTGCGGCAGGTTTGGGGTAGGGAGGACCCCTGCAGCAGCAGGCGCACCGGCGGGCGGATCTGGTGTCCCAGAGGGCGGTCACCAGGGGCCGTTGAGGAGAAGGCCGAGAAAACTCCCTTTCCTCAGCAAAACCGTCGTCCATTTTAGAACACGCTCTGTTAAAAAGGACGAAAACATTTCAGCCTTAACTAACCTTCCTTTTCCCCCTTTTATCTGGCACATCTACTAATGAGATGCCCCCCTCCCTAGTGACGCTGGGCGACTTGAAGTCCAGCTTTTGCGGGGGGCTAGGACTCGAGCATGGAGATGTGGCGAGAAGCTGCGTGTTGAGGTTCGGATGGGAGCTGAGGGACTGGGGGAGAGAGGAGAAGACGGGTTGAGGGCCACCATGCTGCCGGGCCACACCAGGGCCGGGTGGCAGTGAGGACGGGCTGGCCCTTGACCCCACGGCCACGCTGTGGCCTGTGAGCCTGTGTCCAGGTCATCCTCCCCCTGCATCCCTGCTGAGAGGCGCTGGACCCGGGCTGGCCGGCCCTTTCTCAGCTCAGGCCCAAGGCCCTTTGCCTTTTCACGACAGTGGGGTCTGGTTCAGTGGCTCAGACAGCCTACGTTCCCATCCTGTCTCGGTCAGTCACTAGCTCAGCGGTGACCTTGGGCAGGTCACTTTGTCCCAGCGTCAGTGCCAGCAGCTCTAAAACGGGGATCCTGACCGTGCTGGAAGAGGCCGTGGCGCAGCACACAGCCAGTCAGTCGGGAGTTGTCACGCTGCCCGGGGGACGAGAAGCGGCGTGCCCCTGGCACAGTTCGAGGCCCGCCCTGGAAGCCGCGGGCTGCGATGGTGAGAGGGTGGCTGCTTCTCCGTGGAGCTGCCCCCTCCGGCTGGACGGGGAGTCGGCCCCAGCCAGACTGAGGGAAGAGGCGCCCCACTTCGAAAGCGCGCACGCCGTGTCCTGTCTGTCCTCGGAGCCGGGGGCAGCGGGTCGCGTTTTCCCCGCTGCTGTACGGGCGCTTAGCCAGCCCTCGGCCAGGCTGGGATTCCCGTCCCAGGCCGCAGGCTGTGCCTGCGGGACTGTTTCTCTGCCGCCCCGGTGACCGGTGCCGTTCTGGTTCCAGGTGGAGGAGATGTCAAGATCGAAAGTCAGAAGCTGAACTTCAAGGAGAAGGCCCAGGCGAAGGTGGGGTCCCTTGATAACGTGGGCCACCTGCCTGCGGGAGGTGCCGTGAAGGTAGTGAATGGGTTGCCACGGGGACAGCTGGGGACGGGCGGGGTGTGCGGTGGAGTCTGGGTCCCTGCAGGCGGGAGCTGTCACCGCCCCTCAGTCTCTTCAGGAGTCATGTCCCCCACACCATTGCTGTTTTCCCATCATCATCAGACCTGGGCGAGGCAGGAGAGGTAAAGAGGCCCAAGCCGGAGACAGCCTTCTGAGAACCATGGCCAGAACCATGGCCTTCCTTACTCTTTGAGCTCATCTCAGCCATTTTCAGAGAAACTGTGGCTGGGGCACAGGTCACCACAAGGCGGGTGGGCTGCACGGTAGTTGTCCCCAGCTACCTCATGAGAGGGGTGTGGGCACATGCGACAGCAGGCCTGGTGTCCACCTGCCTCCGGAGGGACTGCCTGCGGCCCGTTTGGGCCAAGGCTCTGGGGGCGTGCTCGGGTGACAGGGCTTCCCACCCTCGGGACTGCCTGGGCCTCTCCTCCCTGCCCCCCCTCCTTCCCGCCCTCCCTCCTTCCACAGTCCTGTGAGCCCCTTTGTGTGCTGAGATGCTGTCTGTCCCTCGTTCTGTGTCGGCGGGTAGGGGGCGGCGTCTTGCAGGCTTTGCTGCTTGAGGGTCACTGCAGCCACTGAGGGGAAGGTGCACAGGGAGGGGGCCAGAGCGCTGCTGCAGGCCTCCACTGTGACATGGGAGAGCCCGCACTGGGCCACCCCAGCCACCCTTTCATCCCGCCCTCCCGCGGTGCGGAGTCGAGCCCTGATTAGCCTTCACGAACATTTTGGGATCCTGGCTCTGTCACAGGCTCTTGGTTCGTGTCCCCACCCTTCTCTAGTCTATGTCTGTGGGGCACCAGCTCAGGTGCCTCGTCCAGGGCCATGCAGCAAGTGCATGCAGACCAGGATTCGCACCTGGCCTTCTGGCCCCGCCTCCTGTGTCCATGTTTCATTATGTCCCTTTCTTTGCTGTTTCTGGAGTCATTTTCCAGTACTGATTGGCCTGCGGCGTCACCGCTTCCCAGCCAAGTCCAGGCCCGTCTCGAGACGGCGCCTCAGGCTCGCTGCAGCTGACCTGCTGTCCTTGCTGTGTTTGTTTGGCGCTAGCCTTGCTGAGAAGCCTGGCACCTCTCAGAGAGGCATTTCACAGAGGAAGCTCCCAGAGCATGTCACTAGCCAGGCTGCGCCGTCCTGCCCCGCACTCGGCTGCCCTGCCCGCGGTGGTTCCCATGGGCGGGGCAGGGGTGGGAGCACCCGGTCCACGTGGCCCAGATGACAGCACCTCCATCCAGGGGCGGCCGGGGCGGGGGCTGCGTGTAACTCTCACCTCCATCCCCCATCCCACTCCCTCTCGGACTGACCCTGCACTGTCTCCCCCACTGTTTCATTGTAGACGGAGGGCGGTGGCAGCGAGGCCCCTCCGTGTCCGGGCCCCCCCGCTGGGGAGGAGCCGGCCATCCCTGAGGCAGCGCCCGAAGCTGGCGCCCCCACTTCAGCCAGTGGCCTCAGTGGCCACACCACCTTGGCAGGGGGTGGTGACCAAAGGGAGGCCCAGACCTTGGACTGCCAGATCCAGGAGACAAGTAAGTGGCTGGGCTTGGCCTGAGGGCCAGCCAGGGACCCTGCCACTGGCTGCAAATTGAAACTCCTTTGTTTTTTGACCAGAGTGTGGCCTAAATTTTAACGAAGCAACCTTTTATTTTCCAGGCATCTAATGATGACATTCTGGTCTCGTCTTCCATCCCTTTGTCCCCCCCTTGTCTCCTTCGTGACCCTTTCCCTCCCTCCTCCCGTGTCACTGCAGATTGAGACCTACA
>NW_024344430.1:0-831 GCF_902729225.1 Pteropus medius
GACTACAGAAGGAGTGATGAAATGTTGGAAGCAGAACGGTGTGCTTCGAAGATGTAGGAAGAGGCCATGAGCCGAAGAATACAGGCAGCCACTAGAAGTGAGAAAAGGCAAGGAATGGATTCCCGCTCCGAGGCTCCCGAAGGAACTGGCCCTGCCAACACCTCGACTTTAGCCCAATGAAACTGAGTTCAGACTTCTGACCTCTAGAACTGTAAAAGAATCCATTTCCATGGTTAGAAGCCACTAGGCTTATGGTAATTTTTTTTACAGGCAGACACAGGAAACTAAGACATTCATCTATAATGGGAGACTCTCAACGGCCATCTATCTTTCGCGTGGTCTAAGGGACCTAAGCTGGGCCAATCAGATTCTTTCTGGCGCTTGGAATTTTGAGCTTGGACTTGTGGGCGTTGAGTTGTAGAAATGGTCGAATGCGCAGATGGAGCATGAGCTTCTGAGGCTGAGATTCTTACACGCGTCCTGCTTCCTGGCCCCGCCTAGGTTTTTCAGCTCAACGGTATCCTTCCAACAAAGTCCCTTGGTCAATTCAGGTTGCTAGCTTGCGTTTTTGTTCATTGCCATCCCCCAAAATTGATCGATACAGACAAGCTGTAATGAACAATCGCCTAAGAAAATGGCTTGACTGCAACAAGCCACTGGACCGCAGCCTCGCTGGCAGCACCAGTTCAGGCTCATGTGGCTTTAAAGCAGGCAGGAATGGTCCCTAAGAAGATGAAACTCAATGATCCCACTTATTGGCTGTCTAAACTTGGGGACACTAAAAAGTCATCTCTAGATTTCAAATACCTCTTCTGTACAATGGGATAATGA
>NW_024344431.1:0-519 GCF_902729225.1 Pteropus medius
CGCTATCCCTAATCCTAACTCTAAACCTAACCCTAACCCTAACCCTAACCCTAACTATAACCTAAACCTAACCCGAACCCTACGATAATCTTAACGCTAACCTAAACCTAAACCTAACCCTAAACTTAATCCCAATCCTACCAAAAATTAACCCTAACCTAACTCTAACTCTAATTCCAACACTAAACACTAACCCTAAAACTAAGCCCTTACACTAACCCTAACCCTGACCTTAACCCTAATACTAACTCCTTGCCCTAACACTAACCCTACCCCTAACTCTAAACCTAATCTTAATTCTAATCTTAATCCTACCCCTAACTGTAACCCTAACCTTAGCCTTAACGTCTTACCCTAACGCTAACCCTACCCCTAAAAGTAACCCTACCATAATTCTAACCCTAATGCGAACCCTAACTCTAACTTGAACCCCTAAACCTAACCCTAACCCTAATGCTGACCCTAACACTAAATTTAACCCTAACCCTAATCCTCAACCGAACCTTAACCCTAACCCTA
>NW_024344432.1:0-26711 GCF_902729225.1 Pteropus medius
GAAGAAATTCTGCGTTTTGCAATGACAGGGATGAACCTGAAGGGCATATGCTAAGTAAAATAAAAGTCACAGAAGGACAAATACTGTGTAGTCTGACTTACATGCAGTGTCTACAATCGTCAAACTCATAAAAACAGAATAGAACTGTGGTTACCAGAGGCTGGAGGCAGGGGAAATGAGGAGTTGTTTAATTGGTATAGTTTGTTATGCAAGGTGAATTAGTTCTAGAGATTTGCTGTTAAGCATAAAGCCTATAGTTAACAATACTGTATTGTGCACTTAAAATCTTTTTAAGAGTAGATCTCGTTAAGTGTTTTTACCACAAAAGAAGAAACCAAAAGACACAAGGAAAATTTTGAAGATGATTGTGGTGATGACTTCAGAGGTATATACGTATGTCCAAACACATCAAATTGTATGCATTAAAACTGTGCAGTTTTGCATGTCAATTATATCTTAATAAACTCATTTTTAAAAAAGAATTCTATAGAGTGGTTAAAGAGTGTGGTGGATCTATATGTGTTGTGGAAATATTCTTAAGTGATAAGGTCGAGAGGCATAACAATATGTACATTGTTGTCCAAAATTCAACATATCAGATCATTAATTGTTGTTACCTCTGAAGAGAGGGCTGAATTTTGAGGAAACATAGAAATTGTAATTTATCTATATTGTTAGAATTTTTTGCAACAAGAATATATGTACTATGTTTTGTAATATTTAAATATATCTAACCACAAAAATAGTAGCTGTGTATTAATCACATAAAGTAACTGCTAGCTGAAGCAGCAGACAAAATCTGTAAATCTATAATGGCTTAAAACAACAAAAGTTTATTTCTCATACACACAAAATCTGACGTGGGTAGGCAGGGGCCTCGGCAGTCAGATGACCCAGGTATCCAGGCTCTCATCAGGTGGTTCCACTTCCCAACAAGAAATCTCTGTGTTTACTCCTGAATGGAATAGAAAACATGGTGGTGGCGTACTGGCTCTCAAAGAGCTTAGCCTGGAGGTGACAAACACTGTTTCTGTTCATATTTCAATGTCAACAGTAGTCATAAGTACAAGTGGATTGGGAATCTGTAGTCTCCCCATCAGCCCAGGAAAGAGAGCAAGACACCATATGAATGAGCACATGCAGTCTCTCCCATAACTGTTATATAGTGGTTGCTCAATAAAAAGCAACTCTATTAGAATTTGTTATGAAAACAACCCTCTTTATTCCTTGGTGGAGTTTCTAAGGAGGCCAATTTGCCTTGCAATTCTCCAACTTTTTTTCCCCCATTCCTGCTACTTGGGAGGTCCTTTCAAATACAGGATCACATTTTATTTTCAAAAGGATCCTGTCAAATCTCAATAGGAAGGGTTCAACTTTTTCACTCGATACCTTTTTGCACTTACCTTTGAAATAAATTCCAGAGTCTCAATAGGATGAGAATGTTCTCATTCCAGTGAAGCACGGTCAAAATCTTACCTGTGAGTCCCAGCAACTCTCAGCATGACTGAGTGTGCAGGGTACTTTTACAGGTGTTAGGCACAAGGAAAAGGCAGCATTTTTCTTTGGAGCCATTACTGAGATAAGAAGCAGCAAAAGAATGGTGAACTATTTTAATCTTTACTTTTCAGAGATAGCATGGCTGTTAAGAAAGCATTTTTCCCCTCTTAGAAGAACTTTGGGTTCTGAGGAATTCAGCTTCAGTAGATGTTTGCTAGACAGCGATTTCCATGGTCTTTCCTCATCTCCAATTTATGGGGGAGGCTTTGGGTGTTGACCATGTAGGTAAGCTCACTCATTGGAGTATGTGTCCAACAGCCAGTCTCAAATAACACTCCTTTAAAATCCTACTGACAATATCTGGGTTGTTTACAAAAACTCCATGTCTAATTTCATTGATATCCCCAAAACCAGTATATTCTGTAAGAAGTAAGACTCTAATCACCAGCTCATTTGGAATATACTTTGAGACTATTATAGAAATGTGGAGTGGGAGGTGGGTCTGTAGTAACCAAATATCTTAACTTCACTGTCAATGGTCCCACCAAGACTGGTGTATCTCCAAGGCACACCTGCAGGGTTGGAACATTCAAATTAAGGGGAAGGCAGGTGATTCCAGACTTCCTGTAACACAGAAAGCAGCGTGCAGTTTCTGGAAAGCACAGTGAATTGCTGGTCAGCAAATGAGGTTCCAATTCGGACAGGAAGGCACACTGGGGAATCCCCAGGGGAGAAGTCCTGTAATGTAGTAACGGCCTGGTATAGGACTTATGCTAGCACCAGGGCAAAGTCAGCTGTCAAGGAACCTTGGGGTGGGGGACAGGAATATCCTCAGCAAATGAAACCCACAGACAATCCCCAAATTGTGCTTTATTTTCACATTCGCCTTCTTTCATCAGGATTGCTTTTAATACTTTGGCTAGAGAGTCTTATTTTTTAATTGTCTGTGATACATCTTGGAGTAGTGAGAATAAAGACTGAAGGGACAGAAAGTCGGCCATGTGAACTTGAGAAAATTACAAGTTTTTTATCTGAAAAGTATGTCTGATAAGCCCTATCTTGTAGGACTGTTGGAATATATGCAATGGATATGAAGCACTTGGCAGAGTAATTAGAAAATATTAAGAATTTAATGGATGGCAGTTATCATATATGATTTATTTTTACTTTTACTTTTTATTACAGATGATAATACCCTCCTCTCTTGGGAGAGTAATTTTTTATTAATTCAGGAGCTAGCATACAATATGCAGCTTTCTAGGACAAATAACATCAAATTTGCTCATAATGCTGCTTAGCAAGTTAAACTAAGTAAATGTTCCCCCATTTGAGGATAAGTTACTTAATTTGGATGTGGGGGAGTCTTTCTCAGTTGGATGCAACTCAGAGATCCTAGAATTTGTGTCAAGGATTGACAACTCCTCATCCAAGGTGCCTTTCCATTCAAACCATCTCAATTTTCATTCATTTCATCACCCCCGAATAAGGAGCCCTCTCTCAGAGTTTGTGAAATTACCCTCAAGATAACCTAATTAAAATATCATTTTAATGCATTGTGATCTAATTCTCCTACCCAGTTCAGGGCAAACAGAGCCAACATAGTAACTTCTAAGCATTCTACCTCAAGGGAGTACCACCATTATTTCTCAGAAATTCCTTGGAGACTGTGCTTCAAACACCTAGATTGTGCTCTGTGTTCAACTGCACATGAGCAAAAGCAAAGAGGCACCTTCTCTTTCTGGTCCAGGAGGAGGTTTTCCTCTGATTTACTGATGATACTAAAGCAACTCTTAAGAGCAGGTTTCCATTCCAGGGTTTTGTCTTTCGACACTGAGAATAACCATCTGTCTTTCTGGCCTCTGCTCTCAAGTCCCATAGCCTCACTCAGCCTACCACCCTGCTTAAATTAATAGTATATCCCACTGAGGGACTTGTAGTTTCCCAAATTCCAAATTTCCTCAGGGAATTTATACCTTACTGTTTTCACGCAGAACCCTCCTCCTCCCACTCCTCCCAACTCCTTCCCTTCCTCTTTACCTCCTTACTCTTTACCTGTCTTTTAGGCCTTAGAAGGTATTTCGCCATTTTCTCTAAATGATTACTGCTCCTTGACTGAAATTCTAAGGACAGGGGTGTTTCATTTTCCCATTTCTAACACGAGGACTTTCGAAGAGCAGATGCTCAATATTTGGGGAACAAATGAGCCAGTAAGCATGAATTCTAGTTTATAAACATTTTATTTCTTCTACATTCTTTAGTAAGCTAAGCAAATAGGTATGTAGTTATGTAGCTCCAGGTATGTAGCTTTTATTTTTATAGAACAGACTAAAATGAATAAGGGAAACCAAAAACTGAACATCCTTTACTTTTTTCCCCCCTCTACTTTTTGATCTTGATAATTTTACTGCTAAATTTCTTCACATTTCCAAGGAATGCCATGTTTTGTTGTTCTGGTTCAGTAAATATAAAAGGTTTCCCAATTTGTTTTACAAAATAATAAAACTCCTAATCTTAAATCTATTAAACAGCAATATGTGACTAAAATCTTAGATTCTGAAATTATTTAAGCCTTCTATTAAAGAATCAACATTTGAAATGCAACAAAAGAAAGAAAAGAAAAAAGAAAAAAAGTAACATAAAACTCTAAAGTTTACCATATTAAACAGGAACACAAAGATGATATACACTGTTTCTTCCAGACCCACCCCAATCTTCTCTGCTTTGAATGTTGTCTGTGCTTTTCTTCCACAAAGAAAACAATCTTCCTTAGACTTCAACATTTGAAATATAACCTAAAGCAAAGAAAAGGGGAAAAAAAGGTAAGATTTCAAGCCACCAATATACAATAGGAACACAAAGATGACATACATTTTCCAGCCCCATCCTGGCCCTCCACTATTAGAATGTTGACATACCTGTTCAACCAAAAAGTGAAGAAGTTGACTCAGACTTCACTTAGTGGGGGAGGAACTGCTAGCCAAGGCCTTGGAGCGCGCCCTGGCCATGGCAGCAATACGAGCCTTGGCTGCTGCTCTGGCCCGGGCTCTCTCTTCCTCATCTCGCAAAGCCTCTTCATACCAGGCTGGGAAGGCACTCGGGATGGTATCATGGATCTTGGCCAAAAACTCCAGGACTCTCATCTTGCTGGTTTCGGCGTGGGCTCTTGGGCCCCACAGGAACTCCAAGCGTGGAGGATCACTATCAGGCACCTGGCGGGACTGCAGGTACTTGAGCTGCACCAAATCTTCAGTGAGGACCTTCTTGGGATCCCCATAGATGAAGTGCTTCCTATCCGCATAGACACCCATCATATTCAGCACTTCCCAGATCTCCTCCTCGGTGGCGCAGTTGCTTTTCATGAAGATCACACCTAGCACAATCATCAGGAGGCCGGTCTTGGGCATGTTCTCTTCTTCATTCACTGATGCATCAAAAGCGATGTCTAGTTTGTTGACAAGGGCATAGCAGTGCCTAATGGGATCCACTTCCTTCAAATCAACACCAAAGGCCAGCTCCATGTGCTCAGAGGCTCTCTTGAGGATCTCATTGAAATGAACCTTGTACTTTTTGTTAACTAACTTTATCATGTCTGTCTTCATAATTGGCTCTTTGTTTTGATACTTCTGCAGCAGGAATTGCACCAACAAAACTACCTTCTTGTTTAAAGGATCTCTGTGAAAGTGCTCACTGCTGTTTGAGGATTTTGAGCTTTCCTCATCTTGGTCGTTGGCACCTTCACCTGAATTGGCACATGAAACAGCTGCAGTAGTATTAGTGGTAGACAGGGTTCCCTTAGGCTCCGTAGGAGTGCTAGGCATCTCAGCATCAGGCAGATTCTCAGGTTTGCCCCCAGAGAGAGGACCGGCAGAGGTGGACTCTCCTTCCTCTGCCGCGATAGCCTGAGCGCTCGCCAGACCCTGGGTCTCATTACGGACCTGGCGGCGTTTCTCACGGGCACGAAGCTTACTCTTCTGACCTCGAGGCATAATGACACTGGTCACGGACAGCAGGCAGGAGTTCAAGCAATTAGGTTGATGAACAGGTCACCCTAGAAGACAGAGGAAGAGATGATGTGCACAGCGGCTTCAAGAAAGGCTGCCTCTGCTGGTTCCCTTAATGGTACCATTTTAGGAACTTATAAAACAGGGGCGGGAGGGACTCTCGGGACTTCTGTTCTGCGTGGGCTTGTTGCCTCAGTTCTAACTCAGGACACCAAACTTGACTCCTAACCAGTACTTTGACCCCTCTTTCTGCTGACCTGAGGCTGCCCCTTCAGACCAAGGCTTCCCATCCCACCAATCCCTTAGGTGAAAGTGAGGGCGTCTTAGGTCTAACAGCCATGTTTCAGCCGCTGGAAGTTGGCAGAGGGGTGGGGCATGTCAGGGTAGGGTGAGGCTCTGTGGGGCTACCTTAGTTCTGGGGGGAATGTGTCCCTTCAGTTCTAACAAATGTTACTTACCTTGGCACTTGTCCAATCCTGGGCCCCTTCCCTCAGCTGACGCGAGGCGCACCTCTCGTGAAGCCTCGAACTGAACAGCTGATATGGCGGCGGAGGTCAGGGGGAGCACTTCCGACCACGCCTACTTGGGCTTCTCAGAATAACCGCCCGGGTAGGGTTCTGGAGTGGGCACTCCCCCTCTGTTCTGGGGGTAGAGGAATCATGCTGAATCCCGTGGAGTCTTTCCTGACTCCAGACAGGGCCTGGGACATCTCCTTCTGGAGACCCGAGTCAGCTGGCCTTAGACCAAGGCTTTTATTTCCCTCAGAATCGCCAGTAGGAAAAAAGAGAGAACCTGAGCCTAACGGCCGTGCCTGAGATGTCGACAGTAGGACGGCATTTGCGGCCCCTTATTTTGCGGTGGGTTCTCCACTCGTCTTCACTCATTGTCTTACCTCGATGCCTTGTAGGTGCTGGACTACCACTCATCTGCTGATGCGGGTCCAAACTTATCAGGTAAGGCACAAATCTGTAAATAGTTTAAGGAGAACTGACATAAGTACAATATTTATGTGTACCGTGAATAAACATAGTATATTGCTCTGTTTGAGACTTTTTTAAAGTCTATCAGTAATAATTTTATATTTGCTTCCATAAAGATCATATACATTTTTGTTAGTTCTGTTTTTATCTATGTTTTGGATATTACTGCTGTTTCGAATGGTATGTTTTCCATTACACATTCTAATTAGCTATTTATTTTATGTAATAAGACTGATTTTGCTATAGTCAAGTTTCTTATACATTTAAATATTTGGCAGCTGATTTCTTTGGAGTTTTTAATTAGAGGATTGTACTATCTCTTTCTTTTCATTATTTATAATTTTTATTTTGTATTTCTGTGCATGGCTGTATACTGGCTATGCAATCCAGTCCAGGTTTGAACAGTAGAATTGGTTCCATACCTTTGCGGCCTGTTGTGGACTTTACTGGGAATGTGTCTAACATTTCACACTTATATATGTTTACTGTTGATTTTACAACATGGAAATTCCATTCTAATGTTAAGTTTGCTAACAGTTATTACCATGAAGTGGTGTTAAATTTTTATCTAAGGTTTTTTTCTTTATTTCTACATATGATCAAATGCTCTTTCTTCTCTGTTAACATAGTGAATGCCAATTCTCTTTGTTGGCAGAACCACTTCAGAGGTGACACCACAATTTTATTAGGAGACGCATAATGTCTGTTGTTTCCTTTGTGGTGAGGTTGGCAGTCATTGAGGATCACCACTGACGTCCATTAATCTATTAGGGGCTGCTGAATTGTAACTCTGATTCTACCATTCCTTCTGAGATTATTAGCTGAAATATATCTGTAGGCAGAATTTTTTTTTCTTGAGGTGAGCCTTACAATTGCCCCATTTTACTGCCTAAGGAGATAGATATATAGATAGATCAAGAAAGCTAAGTTGCTCTTTGTCTAATAAATATCAGAAAATTCTAGCTCAAAATTGTATTTTTTTTGGTAATTTTAAATAACAAAAAATCTTGCTTGAGAACTAAACCAGTTCATAACTAGTTGAATAATTCATCTTATTAATGATTATTAATGAGCACTATTGGAATAGTCAATGTTCAGGCACTAGTCTTTGTCACATGATATACTATTCATGCCTACAGATAATTATGATATTGGAAAACAGAAAATTTTACCATGATTTATTCAAAGCTAGTTTTCTTCGAAAAGGTATAATTCCTATGCTGTCTGTATAGCTAACCAGTCAGTATGCCAGTTGAGTTTTGTTTTTTCTTTATAAATTCTAATGTAGATATGTCAAATAGTATGAGTGTTGTTACTATCTTAGCTTGCTTGTATACATGTAGACATAAAAATAAAGTCTATGTTCACAAACTTATTCAATATAGAGCTGTCCTAATGGACTTCATATCAGGACTCCATTAATGTGGTCATTGCAAAAATATCTGATTTGTTTGAATAAATATGCTAATATGTTGTCTCAATTTATTAAAATAAATTTTCCAACTTCTTATTTCACTTGTTAGTAAGTTAAATACTTAGATTTTTGAATGAATATTTACTTCTTGAGTAGGTAACTTTTGGGGCATGTTTTTAAGTTAATAAGCCTGGAAATATAGAATGTTGTAGAACAAAGACACTCAAATTGTGGATAAGGAGTCTTAGGTTATAAACCAGGTTTGTCACCATTCCGCTGTTAGAGCTATCTCAGAGTCCTTTATCTATTGTAAGCTCCCTCTTCCCCTGTCCTTCCACTCATCCTGTTCCTCCCTGAGTGGTATAATAACACCTTCTCAAGCAGAAGTCATTTAGAGTGATTTGGCCCCTGACAACAACTTTAGTCTTTCAGTAGATGAAGATCTTGTTCACTTTTACCTTTTGCTCTAGGCCACCTTAGACAAGTTGTCTACTTTTAAACCTGATGTTTCCAATACCATTTCAACTATTTCAATGGCCACACTGCTGATGAGGGACTGAAGTTCTGAAGGCTTCCTCATCCCCGTGCCTCATTCCCTAAGACATCAGCTCTAGCCGACATAATGATATTAAGGAGAAACAGGACATATCAGTGATCAAGGCCAACTTAGAGGAATGTTGCCCTGTGTTAAGTGAGCCCACTAAAATAGCCAGGAGCCAATTTGTCAGATGATGAGAACTATATTTTTGAACACTTAACTTTGCCTCTTGCCAGGCAACCAAAATAACTGAGTAGAAGAGTTTATTTCAGAAATAAGAAAACATGTTAATACCTCCTAGTAAATGGAAGATAAGGAAGTACCAAAGAGTACAGGTTACTGAATCAGAGCAAGTGAGGTAAGAGGAGTAAGAAACAAAATTTTTAAATTTTAAGTAAAGACAGGATCTGACCCTGCACTTGCAAGACCCTGACAGTGAGTACCTGACTTATTTAACCCTTTTTTCAGACCATGGATGGCGTCTTTATTTAAAAGTGTGATATTTTCTCATCATGAATTTTTGGCATTAATTTCAAAGTTTTAAAATATTAATTGAAAACATAATTTTTCTTGATTATTGATGTATTTTTTTGGTCTACCCCTTACCTTAAATTTAGAGCTCAAGGTGAATGCCTCACTTGTCTAACTGTAGCCCCAGTCTTGGTGAGAGTCTTAAGTATTTAATAGTGATCCTGGCCTCATAATTTTAAGAATATTGTTATCTAATTATACCTTGCTTTGTTTTAAATTTTAGGCATTATTTCACAGCCTGTTTTTGTGATCTTGAGCAATAAAATTGCTCTATGTAAGACTCTGTTAAAAAATGAGAGTGGAGAATAAGGATACTCTTTTTACTGAGTTGGTGAGATGATTAAATGAAAGTATATATGAGAAAATAATTTGTAAAGTTTACAAATTATTAGTTGTTTAGAAATATTTATTGGATTGAAACTTTGAGTTCCATCGGTCAATAGTCTTAAGTGCAACTTATTTGTATTCTCTGCTCAGGTCCTCACTCTCAGGTGTCTTGTTTGCTGGCCTGCATTCTTATCAGGAAGCTCTGGATAAGGATCCACATCAAAGATTCAGGTTATTGGCAGAGTCGAGTTGCTTGTGGTTGTAGGAGTGAGATCCCCATTTCCTTGCTGGCTGTCAGAGAGGGGCCGCTCTTAGAAGTTGATCTTATTCCTTGCGATCTGGCCCTCTTCGTTTTCAAAGTCAGCATTGAAGAATCTCCCTCATATAGAATCCTAGCACTTTAAATTCCTTTTACCCGGAAGAAGAGATCTTGCCCCTTTTAAGGGCTCACCTGATTTAGCCAGGTCCACCAACAATAATCTCCCTTTCGTAAAGTCAGCTGTGCCATGTAACATAACCTAAGCATGGGAATAATATCCCATCATATTCACAGGTCCCTCCTGTACTCAGTGGGAGGGGATGCATAGAGGTCAGAATAATTTTAAAATTCTACTTATTACACCAAGAAAAAATAAATGATTACAGAATTTCTAACCATAACAGTATATGGATCTGCCAAGTTGCATATACTGTGTTAAATTTAGAATGAAAGATTTTAAAGTCTCTAACGCTATGGGTTTATTTAGTTTATTTACCTTCTTTGAAACAATTGTGCCAAGTCTCTAATTCCCTAACTGAAATGCTGCAGTCAAACATTGAGCTTCACAGTGTCAGTTGTTTCATCATTAATATCTTCATGTTGTTTCATCAACTCAAGAACTAATTTCATTCTGCTTATCATTTATTTAATAAATACATATAAGGCTAAGCATCATGCTAAGAGTGGGATATGCAGTGATGAATTAGCCCTCCTATATGTCTTCAGTGAACTAAGTGGAAATCGACAGGGTTTACAACTCATTTTTTCTACTTTCAATTATAGTAATTTTAAATGTAAGAAGCAATAAATCACTCTTACATCCTAGTATTTTCAAAGGTATAGCAATGGTCATATAACAAAATAAGGAGTGATGTAAGAAAGATTTAACCAGGACACCTGGGCTTCCGTGATGGCTTATCTCCAGCATGTCTTTAAACTTGACCATATCTTTACCTGTCTAGGCCTCAGTTTCCATTGTAAGAGGTTGTGAGATTAGCCTATTGCAAGTATTTATTGCTTGTTACTGGTGCTTACTAAAAACAGAAAAGAATTTTAGATTCTGTAAAAATAAGTAATACAAAAGGAATTAAAAGTGCAGTGGCATTAATTCTTTTGGAAAGGACTAATCTGCCAAATATAATAGCATGTAAATAGTAACGGTAATAATAATAATAATAATTTGTGACCATATAGTCGCTAAATTTTTCCTTTGCTGAAAATGGGAAAATTATAGGGATTTAAGGAACCAAAATGGTGCCTATGAAAGAGACAACTTTAATTAACTTAAACCCTAGTGGCTTATATATTTTATCTGTAAAAGAAGTATGGTCAGAAATCTCTGAATAAAATTGAGAAAAAAATTAAAGGATACCTACCAAGCAAAGAGAAAAGTTTGGTTAATTTAGATGCTGAAAGTTACTGAAGTTATATATAAACTTTAAATATGTGTATATTTTACCTGTAAAGAATATACTATTTGAAAACTCTGAATGTATACTGAGGTATCCGGAGCAGTTAAAAATCTGGTCAGTTAAGAGGTTTTGATTTTTTGTTCATTTTCTTTTTATTTTCACTCTTATTGGATTGTTAGAACTAATCTTCTCAGTGTATGTGTGCATACTTGTGGGACAAGTAGGAAGGAATGGGAAAGCAAGTTATCAACTACTATAACTAGTAGTAGAAGGCAAGTGAGATGTGTCCTAAGAATGAGGTGATTGTGACTGGAAAATTTTATTAGCCTAGTTTCCCAGACTGCTTTGTAAATCTAAGGTAGGAATGAATTATGGAATGGGGCACACAGGTTTCCCTACCCCATTCTCTAAATTATCTGTTATTGAGACACAGGGATATGAGGGGAAAAGGTAAGGAGGTAGGACAAATGTTTTCAAATAAAAATAATAATAACTACTTATTGAGGACCCATAATGTGCAAGGAAGTATGATATGTGTATTATCCTACTTAGCCTGTGGTATAGGTTTTATTAATTGGGAGAGACAGATATAAATCCAGTAGACACATATATACATTTACTACCAACTGTTAAAGGTTATGAAGGAAAAAGACAGGGAGACAAAATAGTAGGATATTACCTGATTCAGTAAGTTTGGGAAGGCAGTCATGACGAATTATTATTTTAACCTAAAGAAAGGATGAATATGAGTTAGATTAACAAGGGCGAGGTAAGGTTTGAAGACTATTTCTTGAAGGTAAGATTGAAGAATAAGCTTGGTGCACTCACTGGTCTGGAAAAAGACCACTTGGGCTTGAGTGTAAAAGTCGATGGGGAAAGTGTAGTAAGGATTTGGGTTTCTTCTTAAGTGCAAAATAAAACCACTAAAGGTTTTAAAGCAGGAGAATGACCCGGTCAGATATGCTTTTTATAAAGATTACTGTGGCTGAAACATAGAAAATAGATAAAGAGAAGCAAGACAAAAACAAAAACAAAACAAACAAAAACATGTAAGAAAAAGAATTCCAGATACTTGTATAGTGTTTCAGGATTGTGACAATGGAGGAGAAATTTGAATGATTAGAAAGCCATGTATGAATAGAATTTGCAGGGCTTATATGCTAGCTTGCATATGGATAGTGTAGGAGAAGACAGTGCCAAAAATGCCTGCCTATATCCCTGGCATGTGCAACTACATCCACAGTTGCATCACCTACTGAAAGTGGGAATTCTGCAAGTGGACAATTTACCAAGAGTGGGAATGATAAGAATGGTTGCAATTTGGAGGCATGGTTGTGAGTTCAATCTTAAAGGGGTTGTGTTTGAAGAAACTTTGATAAATATTCAAATGAAGATATCAGGTAAACAGAAATATATATGAAGCCGAATATCAGAGGAGAGGTCCGGGCTTGAGATACACATCTAAAGTCCTGAGCAGCTATTTGAAAATGGAAGCAATGAACATGAATGAGATGGCAAGGAAGAAAGTAGAGTGAGATAAGAAATATGAAGGCAATCCAACATTTAAAGAATGAGTAGAGAAGCATACACATTGTAGAATATTTAGAATCTATGGAAAATAACTTAATCCACAATTCTGTTGCATGAACATAAAAATTATTAACATTTTGGTGCCAGAGCTTGCAATTATTATGAATATCCAATAAATATTTTTACTCTTAATTAGCAGATAGTAAATTCTTAATGTTAATGAATAAATTAATCCACTCAGAATATTGTTAAACTACAAGCGTAATGATGAATAAATAAATACATTCTATAAAGAATTAAACCTATATACTCAGTACCTCTAGTTATGGCAGCTAGAGAATTTGGTGAAATACAGTTCTATACTGTATTTGCTACAGAAAAAAACTCATCACCATTTGAAAAACAGCATGAAGCATATGTATATCGATGGTAGCATTGTGTTGCTATGTGAAGGGCAACACATTAAATGTACATTATGATGGCAAAGTAGAACAACTCATTATCGGCTTTTCCTAGACTGAGTCATTTGTGTTCCTATTAAAACGAATATTAACTGGTTTGTTCTCATTTAATTTCAGCTTGAACAGTTTTTAAAAATTTTAATGTCTACAAGCATAATACACTTTTTTAATGCACTTGAAATTAATTTAAAGGAAAAGAAAATGATTGTGTGCATTGTACTTATATGTAAATGCAAAATTGATGGCAAAGCATATTGGGATTAATGTATTATTTGGTATTTTCATTACAGGGGTCCTTTTCTATTTTCAGTGGCACATAGTTTATGGGGTCTGTTGGAATCATATTATACATAATATAAGAAACCGGCTGAGCCTTAGAATGAGTATGATATTTAAAAATTTATTTCTCAGAATGAATCAACACGCTTCAAAGTAATTAATTTATTCATTGCTTAGAGTCATGCTTTTCCAGCATTTAAGAAACTCTTTCCAGAATTATTAATTTCAGGTTCCATTGCATCTACATTTAATGAAGTGATAACTACTGAGACATGCGTACATTTACTGTCATTTTAAGGAAGTTATTCATAAAGGACATTGGGCTTTTAAATCAAAATAAGTATTGCCCATTAAACTTTAGTTTTAATCTAGGTCTTGAGTTTTATTGTAGCAACTGGATAGTTTTTTAACTCAGTTTTTATGATCTGACATTTTTAAAGGTGTAGAGGGATTTAACTAAACAGCAAGAAATCTCTGAGATATTCATGGCAATGAAGTATAGGATATACAAATAATAAAATATATATGAGTAGTATATAAAACAGAGATAATATTTGTAAATCTCAAAAAATGGTTTTAAATAACGATCCCCTTTTATACTTCTATGTCAAACTGTTTGCTATTTAATAAAACTAGTTTTTGTTTCCTTTTACTGGTTCTTGGGCTGATGACTGGATAAATAGCCCAAAGACAAACACTAAGAAAGCTCATGTAGCAATGACCAAGCTATAACTGAATCAGACTCGTCAACTTCAAACAAAAACATCATGGAGAAATAAAAAAAGAACAAAAATAAATAAAACAACATACATATTTTATGAAACACTTAACAACCCTGATGTGAACATATCAATCATAACAGCAATCTGTTCATTGACAAGATCTATTTTGGACCATTTGCACCAGCGGTCTCCAACCCTTTTGGCACCAAGGACCTGTGCTCCTATGAGAATCTAATGCCTGATGACCTGAGGTGGAGCTGAGGCGGTGATGCTAGCCTAGCACTGGGGAGCGGCTGCAAGTACACATAAAGCTTCGCTCGCTAGCCTGTTGTGCACCTCCTGCTGTGCAGCCCTGTCCATGGCCCAGGGGGGTTGGGAACTCCTGATTAGCACCATTGTGTAGCGATAAACATGCACTCAAGCATATCCATAATAATGATGCTAGAATAGGAATTTAGATGAAAAGTTTTCCATGTAAAATGTTTCCTTCTGTAAAGAGGAAATACATTTTTATTTAGTGGAAGACTATACAAGAGATATATTATTGAAATAGTAAAAGGCTGGGTTTTCATAAGGAGAAAAATTGATATGGCTAAAATTGCCTCTAAATGAAGAAGAGAAAAAAATGACATTACGTTAGTATTTACAGACACATCATTTGATCATCTTAATGCTGAAGAGTGTGGGTATATATTATTCTTTTCCCCATCTCATGGATGAAGAAGGAAACTGAGGCACAGTGAAGCTAAGCGATTTGCTTGAAGTTGATAAAACATACATTTCATAGAGTATAGTGGTAAAATTCTTTCCTCCTATTCCCAGGAACCAAAATTGCTCTAAATTAAGAAAGACAGGTTTTCTAGGAGAATTTTCTTCTTGATGACACTTTATTTAAAGTGCTGTAAAAACAGAAAGTAGTAAAAAAAAAAAGAGGTAGAGAAATGTAGTGAACAGTAATAGTAGTAAAGCTTCTAGAGATAGAGAAGTCAGCAGGAAAGAGTATATTAACCAACTGAAAGGATGTGAGATGAAGGTGATGAGGAGAATGTGTCAGAAAGTTCCTACATGGATCTTCTTTCTGGTGCCTCTCAAACTCCCTGTGCACACCTGGTTAGAGATCTAAATGATGCTCATGTGTATCTAGTAACTTACAATAGACATTAAAAAATATTTGGTAAATGTCAGAATGAACATATCATTGATGATATAATTAAAATTCATATTCATTTTAACAAAAATGCTTAATAATTTTGCATAAATAATTTTTATAATGTTTTTTTCAAGTAATCTCGTTGTTTAAAGTCTTATTTTAACAATTCTAGCAATGAATCTAATATATCTTTTCTGAGTAGATATTAAATCAGATTTTGCCTTGGAAGAGCTTAAAAATACCTGTGTAGTTCTTTGAATAGTTTGTTAAGTCAATTAGCTATTGTCACAATTGTGTTGTACAAAAAAAAAAGCCCAAATTCAATGCATACAGCAAGTATTTATTTCTCTCTTATGCTTCTGCAGGTTGGCTGATGTTTTTTGATCGTGGCTGAGTTTGTTTGGGCTTGGCTTCAAGCTGAAGCTAAGATCCAAGTCTGCTACATGTGTCTCCCATTCCCTTTGCACCAGTGGTTACCTATGGCCTCTTCTTCTCCTGGTAATGGTATGATAATGCATGGGAACAAGTCTGAGCCTACGATCACATAAGCACACTTCAAGTCTCAGTTTATGTCATGTCCACTAACATCCCATTGGCAAAAGTATCATATGACCAGTCTTAACATCAGCGATCATGGATGTATACTCTTCCCATCTAGGTAGGAGCAGTGGAGGTCATTAGTGAATATTTACTCAACAATAATCTAATCTCCCGTCCATACTTTAATCAAAATACAGTCTGCATTAGTGTTTTTGTTATGGATTCCCCAGAACACGAACTATTTTCTACTTGTTACACTAAGAAAACAGTAAAGTAGCTAAAAGTGTTTTAAGGTCACCGGATCTTTAGGACTTCTTTCTCATATATAAGGCAAAAACTTGAGTGTATGTGTACACCACATGCCCATGTAATCAAAGTTCTCTGACATATGTACAGGAATTTTGCTTTTAGTCTTAGTTTTTCTGAAATTCTCTATCAACGTTTATAAAAGGTGGGGAGGACTCCCTAGATGCTGGAATTTTATATTAGTATTTAGAAACAAGAAGGCATAAACTGCAATTCACTGCCTTAGTGTGATATTCAAAGTCATTGTATTTTTACTTAGAAATTTGTCAGAAGGATGCGAAAATAGGATTCAAACTGTGTATTTGTTGATTGGGCTTAATAAAGATGGGATTTTTGAATAAGCTGAAGATTGGCAGTTTTCTTACCAGCGCTATCATTACCTAGAAGCAAACATTTGATAATCCCAGTTCTGTGATGGAGATTGAGCTATCATGATGCTTTCTGTGAGGACACAATGAAATTTGATTTACTCCTTTATATTTTGAAAGCCATTGGGAACCATGAGACCTCCCTCACTATCATAGCCTTTATTGAGTTGCTTAATTTGACCACTTGCTTGTATTTTATCTTTTTAAGTTTCAAAGTATGAAAGTTTCTGGAAATCACTGATGTTTTATATCAAAATGTTTCTATGTAAAGGAATTACTCTAATTCACTAACCAAAGGAATTCTTAAATCACATACAGAAAAAAAAAGAGCATTTTGTCATTCCCGAAGCTCAACATACTGTTATTATACTTAATTTTGTTTGTAAAAAGAGAAAAAAGAACTCCTGTTTTTGTCATGAAGATTGCTTTTGGCAGTTGCATCACTTTATTCTGCATAACAAGAATGATTTTTCTGGCAATAAAGGTTCTACTCTTAGCTGAGTGAACACGTGGAAAACTGAATGGGCCATAAAAGACACCTGGTTGACACTTAGGAAAAAGGCATCTACATGCCACTGGCCATCCTGTGAATAGGTAATAAAGAGCGTTCAAGTAACATTCTTTGGAAAATCGATCTGGGCAATCACAAAACTTGATCTTTCTCTCTTCCTAATAAAAAAATATAAAATATAAAATATAAAATATAAGTAATAAATAATAAAGTAATATATTCTTAAGATAGGTATAAATCTTCCCTTAATATTTAAGATGACATTTTGTCTATGAATATTTTTTACATATATCTGTTTACTCATGTACATATAAACATATTAAAATTTTCTAATCAGAATTATATGATTTCATAGCCAACAGTATGTTGAACTCAGGATCAGCTATGTAATTTGACAGGCCCAGTGAAAAAATGAAAATGTAGAGCCCTTTGTTCAAAAATTTCTTAGGATTTCAAGATAGTAACAGTAGAGTTTCTAAGCATGGGCCCCTGTTCTGCACAGGTAGCATGTCCATGGAGCTGGCCCTGTTTGAAGTATATGCTATGTGTATAGAATGTCCTTTCTTTCATATAACAAAACTGATAAACATTGTCTTTGGGACGGTGAACTGAATGACTCTCTTTTCACATATGTATTTGCATATATATGTAATAAATTAGATAAGAATATATACATATATATTTATATCATATATAATATTTCAATATGAGGAGTCTATATAATTATATTGCTAGTTTGAGTTATGTAGCAAAGCATTTGGTAAGAGGTCTATGGTATACTCTCCTACATCTTTCCTCTCAGCATCTTATCCCATTCCTACGTTGAAGGGGGTTGGAGATCAGCAATACTCATCTCTTTCAAGGTCAGCCTAAAATTCTGTGTGGTATATCCTTAATTCTATGATTTCTTCCTGTTTAAGAAGCACCTGACGTTAGAAGGCCAGAGTGTCTCATAGTCATTTGAGATGTTGTAGAAAAGCATCACAGCTTTCTTCTAGTCATTCTATTCACCTTCCGAATAGAAAGAATTCTAGGTAGAAGTATGCTAGAAAACTATTCCCCATCACTCATCTAAAAATAATGATAACAAAAACAACCATTTATAAGCACGTGATATATGTCAATCTTTTTATATGTGTCTCTAATTCTTATAACTACCTAAGGTAATAATAATATCCGAATTTCATAGATTTGAAAAATAATGCTCAGATGGGCTTTTATCATACTGCATTATTTAACTCAGAAGAGTTAGAACCACGATTCAACTATAGATCTGTTCAACTAAAAATTCCCACATTGTCCTATACTTGCTTATACCAGAAGATGTGCTTGAGGTCACCATAGCTACTTGGGATAGGAGGAAGGTCAGTTTGGGACTCTTAGTTACCAATATAGAGATACAGTGTTCAGTTGGTTTCCAAAGTCGACCATCATCAATTCTTCCCCTTTTTGTATGCACATTATCAAGAGATGGAGTTAATTTCTTCACCTCTTGAATCTGTGATTTACTCTGACCAATAGGATATGGCAGGTGTGACACTGTGTAAGTTCCAGGCCTAACTTTGAAGACAGATCTTCTGCCTTCTCTTTACAGGAATTCAGCCTCCATGATGTAAAGAAGCTTAGGCCAGAAAACTGAAGGATGAAACAGCACGTGAGGATAGAGAGGCCATGTGGAGGAGAACTGAGACACCAGAAATGTGAGTGAAGCGTTCTTATATCTCAGCCACCAGCCAAATGTAGCTGAGAGAGTGACTTCAGCATTGTTATGTGGAGCAGGATTGCCTACCCAAGCCCTGTCTGAATTCCTGACCCAGAGAATTGTAAGAAATAATACATTGCTGTTGTTTTGAGCAATTAAGTAATATATTTCCTAGTGATAGATACAGGAACACAGGGAAACTTGGGGACTATCATGTTTTAGCAAAGCTGGCAATTTCAGCAGCTACAAAGCCCTGGCTGACTGTCTGGAATAGATGTATGCTTGGGCAAAGATGTGTTCTGAGACTCCATGGGAGTTCTATTACACAATGTAGCTGCAAAAGCTTTGATGTTACTTTAATTGTGCACCAGAGCGGGCCATGAGTACCCATAATTGTTAGAGGAATGAAATACTTAAAGAAGGATACCTTGCTTGCCTTATGTCTAAGTCCACCATTGCTGTTTCCTTCCCAAGATGTCAAAGTCATGACATCTCTGTAGTCTGCTCTTTGTCATAGTTCCTGCTATTGTGAAGTAAAAAAAAAGAATGATTTAAGATAATTTGTAGAAAAAAAATGAACTTTCCATGGAGGATACTTCTGAAATTCAGCCCTATTCATGGCTTCTTCAAATTTCTAAGTTTACTAGATTGTCAGTCCTCTTTGATCATATTCCTGCATCTACAACAGAGCGCTCCAGGGATGAGTACTTGATAATTTTAATATGGCCTCAAACTTTGACATGAAAGGCACCATAAAATCATCTTGAAAAAAAGTTTTCAACATTAATTTTATTTAATGGGGAATTACATAATGAAGGCAGGCACACTTTATCAAAATTCAACCATTTTCAGTAGAACACAATCATTTTTTTTCTGCTGCATTAAGTTGAGACTTTCATTCAGAAGATACAGTTGGAAGCCTTAGGTTTCTAAGTCATGATTCTGAGGAAACTGACTGCTAAGAAAAAGGTTGCTCATTCTCTTTGTCCACTAGAAACACTCTACAATGCGGGAAAGTGTATATAATAGACTTTAAAGAGCCTTTCTTCGCATACATTTTAGTTGATAACTAAAATTTTTACTGGTATCTTAAAGGGGAAAAAAAGTAAACTTTTTTGAAAGTGAGAATATTTTTTTTACACAACATATCACATTTTGTCATTCAGGTAGTAGTTGCCTTTCTACTTAAATAGATATTATTTAAAATTAATAACAGTACCTCAATTTTCTCACTTAGTATCGTTATGTGACACTAATGCATAAAGAATAAGGAATGGTTTGAAGCTTATGTTTTCCAGGTTTTCCAATTACCAAAGTTTTTCTCTGGCTTTAAATGCTGCAAAACACTCACCCGGTCAATACAAACATAATAATTTTAATTAATATTCCTAACAATTCTGTCCAAATGAGCCATGTTAATTATGTCACAGAACAAGACAAGAGAGAAGTTACAGTATAACACTCTCAGGAATAAAAATAAACAAGAACAATAAGACTCAACCACTTCAGTGAAAACATTACAACCTCCTTTGGCTTTTGTATTATAATAGCAATAGTTTTCCTGTTGTCTCGTGCATCTAAAACCACCAGCACTATTTGCTATTTAAGGCCTTAAGCATTCTCATTTCTATGAACTCTTCTACTTGCCAACATAATCTCACAGCCCCAAATATCCCTGCCTCCTCATCCCGACAGCACAACATGCTTATTCCCAACTCTGTGCATGTTCTCAGATTATTTCCTCTTCATGGCATCCTGCCTCTCATGAACTTATTTGTTGGTTTCAGATTAAGCCTTACATTCTTTATAGCCTTTTCTGCCCATAGCGTCTTCCACTGGAATCTAGTTATAGTTCATTTACTTAGGTAGCCAGTCATCAACTACATATCGAGCCCTCCAAGCTGCCAGGCATTCTGCTTAATGCTGAAAATATAGAAATGGAATACATTCTCCCACTTTTTAGGTTGCTAATAATCTCTCCATGGGGACAGGTAAGTAAACAAAAGGAAGAATGCTTGAGGAGAGTGTTTTGATGGAGATATTTACAGAGGGCTAAAGCAGCACATATTAGAAATACCTAATTCATGGGCAGAGAAGAGGGTGCAGGTGTAACTCTATGAAGATATTTTGTTATTGTGATAATTGAAAAATCAGCAAGCAGAGAAGGTAGGTAAGGTCATTTTGAGAAGAGGGAACAACTTGAGCAAAAAAATGGTATTTTCTGCATGGTGGGATCTGGCTGTATTTTAATTCATGGATGAAATATTTTTCCCTGGGCCAGGTATAAATAACCTTATTATCCTAGTCTCTTGTCCTATTTTTTGGAACCTGATTTTATCTTCCAAACCACATAAAGTTAAACATAAGCAGGACATGGTTCAGTAATCAAAAGTAAAAATAGATAAGAGACAACAAAGTAACAGAAAAAAACATAAAATAGAATTACAGACATGAAATTACATGAGACAAACTGAAAGAAGATAAACTAATTAAGAGAAAGTTTTAAGTTAAATTGTTCCAATTTAGTGGATCCCTTCTTTAAATGAACCCTAAAATCCAAAAATGGGCACAGAGGAGCCTGAATATAACCCTTTTTCATTAAATACTTTTGAGTTCTTAGCATGTGATAGGCATTACATCAGATATTGGTGATTATATTGGTTTTCTATTGCTGCGTAACAAATTACCACAAAGTCAGCAGTTTTAAACAATACCCATTTATTATCTTATGATTTCCATGAATCAGGAGTTTGGGCACAGTGGTACAAATCCAGATTTCTGGGGCCCAATACTTATTAAATTTGGGAGCCCTCTGAAAGAAAATGAAAATAATATAAATTTACAAATATAAGTCAAGTAAGTACCTCAGAAGTTTAAACTTCACTGGTTTCATGGTAAATCAACCTACACTTGAGATTCAATAGCTTTATAGACCTTATATCCCAAAGGGAGCCACAGAAATTAAACAAGTAAACAAATGAGTAGAATATATACAAAAATTATAGTAACATGAGGAAAAATACAAATGTTATGAGAATAATGGAGGGGGGTGGCAACACTGATTCAGAGAGAGCCTCTATAAGTATCTGTCATTTAAGACCTGAGGACAAGAAAAAATTGGGCAGAAATCATTCCAGGAATAGGAAAAAGCGTGTGTAAACATCCTGAAGCTAGAAGGCACATGGGGTACCCAAGAAACAGAGCAACCATGTGCTTCCCATTGTGTTTAAAAAAATAAATAAAATTAATTATCAAAGCTTTGTAGATAAGAGGTTTGACAACTTGTCTTTTCCTTCATTTTCTAAGGTTTGTGAAAATTATTCAGGTTGCATACTAGTATGCCCTTAAACTAAACACGTCTGTTTCCTGATTTGATTATGAATCACATGTAAATATATATGCTTAAGATCCCAGAAATATAATGGGCATTGGTACTTACAATATATCATCCACATTTTACCTTTTAATATATAATGGTTATTTTAGGGTGGGGTTTCATTACTTCAAGAACTAAATTATTCAAATAATGACTACATAGCTACTCCTGGGCTTTCTTTAACCACAGTCATATCAAAGAGGATAAAAAAAAGATTCAACTCTTTGCTCACTTTGAAGTATATGTTTTTAATTTTCCTTTTGATTCTTTTAGTCTTACTAGTGATTCATAAGCCAAGAAGTAAATCGATAACTCTTCAAGGAAGACTGAGTTTATGGGAAAATCTCGGCTCAGAAAAATAATTTGTTCATTCAGGCAAGAGTGTTCTTTTCTTCCAACACCAAATTTTCAAGAAAGATCCTCTGTTAAAACAATGCCTAACAGAAAACACTTCATAACTCACTTCCTATTTGCCATAAATCTATTGTAATCCTCTTTATGATGAAACCTGGGAGTTTCAGAAGGTCCCTGGCTCCTCAGAAGAGCACTACAGCACCAGTAAAGTGTTATATATCCACTCAGAGCTTCACAGTAGAAAACGCAGGGAAAGTGAGATTCAGAAACCAAGCTTTACTTCATAAAAACTCTGTAGTATATTAAGTTATCAAGAACTTGGGAGCAACAAAATTGCCTTGGTGCTCTACTGAAAAGGAATTTTCAGAAGTTCCAGTTCCTGGAAAATTTACCATGGAAAAGAGAATTTTGTAATTTAATGCTTATCTATTGGGACTACTATGCTTTTTGCTAAGTCTCAATTCATGTTCTTTTTGTTGGTTTATGTTGGTGGAACAACATGAGACTTGTCAAAAGTAAAAACAACAGACATTTATTTGAGCACATTTCAATATATATGGTCATGCTAACCACGTTTTAATGAGCTGGAGTTCTGTTTCTCACTTACGGTGTCACTAAGGCCGATACAGTGGTGAACAGATACACAGATAGATGTAGCTCCCATAATGTGATAGCACTGATCTTGATCCTACAACTACTTGAGATCTATTGAATTCTTAGTGGTTACACTGTGGTTGATTAATCACTTTTCTCTTGCCTTGACTCCTTACTCCGAGAAAGCAACAAAATTTGAAGTTCTACTCTCACAGGGAGTCAGAGTTTTAGAATTTCAAAGCCAGAAAGTACTTTGGGAACTTTGAGGTGGCAGATCATTAATGGGGAAGAGTATGGCCTTTGGAACCAAGAAGCTTGAGTTTAAGTCCAGGCTGAGCCACTCACCAGCATTATGTTAGGCAAATCAATTACATTGACAGAGTCTTAATTTTATCATCTGTAAAATAAGGATATTAGTATCTGTTATAGGAGCTATGAATTTCAAAATGTAAAAACATCTTTATGCATGTATTCTGTTTACATGTGCATGCACACATATGCACGTGCTTAAGCGCACTTGTGTGTTTGTCCTTATAAAGCAGACAATGCTTGTTATAGATTTCGAGGACTGTTCTGAAATTTGGAGGAAGATATTTCAAGTCTGCAAGGAGCTTTGTTGGAAAAAAAATTGCAGGTAGAAGAAATCATGTGGCCATATAATACTAGTCCAACTTTTACTATGGAAGAAATAGTTTTCCTTATGTGGCTTGTTTAGTGTGCTTTGTGTGCAGAACCTGATTTTGGTAGTTCCCATCTGTTCACAGTTACCCTACTGGGTTTAGAAAGCACACAGGACTCAGTGCATCTCTTGGGGAAAAGAGAACAAAGTGGGAGTGTGTCTCTACAATGTCTGGTTCATCTTGTGCTTTCAACACTAAGTGTACAATTTTCTTTTAATTCACTGGTGATAAATCTTTGATTTTATACTCCTAATGTGAGTGTATCCTAGAGGGTCTTTTTGCCCAGCTGAAACAACACTTAATTCACAGAGCTCTTTTGAGGGTCAAACTAGATAGCTATTCCCGAACAGCCTTGGAAAACACAAAACAGAGTTCGAGAAAACACTAATGTATTAACTTATAATCTGTTATAACTCCTGCATTTTAATTTGCCGTTTTTCTTCAATGCTTTATTTTTAGAGGTAATAAATGTTAACTCTAAGTTAAAAAAAGAAGGAAGAAAATATAGAAGTGTAAAAATAATTTCTTTCTTATTAAAAATCATCACCTAGAGAAAAACACCATTTTTCATGGCATTTGTGTATTTGGTCTTTGCACAAGTAAAATACTATATTAGTCTGAAAATTTGTACATAGGTAAAATAGTTTTACATCATGATTTATAGCGGTGCATAGTACTCCATTATCACAGTATAACATAATTTCCATATCCCATTCCACATGGTTGAATATCTACATTGTTTCAATTTTTTCACAATTTTAAGCAATGCTAAAAATCTTTGTGTCTAAGTCTATATATGTATGTATACATAGATATTCATATATTATTAAATGATTTAAATATATCTGACAATTAGATCCAAAAAGTTATCAGTAGTTTGCAAAATGCTTATTTCTCAACATTCAAGTCAACATCGACTATTTCTCCTTTTTTTAATCATTGGCAATTTTATCATTTCAAAATTATATTTTCTGGTTGCATTGATTTGCATTTCTTTAGTGAAGAATAAGGCTGTATTTATTTTTTATTTTATTGACCATTATGTTATTTCTATTAAACTGTAAATTTCCTGTATCGGATATTTTGCTCTATTCCCAGCACATAGCACTATACCAGGCAAAAGTAGCAATCAATAAATATTTATATTTGCTTTCTAAAATGCCTAGGTCAGTTTTTTGTATTGGAGAATTTATAGTTTTTCCATTAATTATCAAGAGACATCAACATAGGATATATATCAACATATATAATGTAAATCATGTTTTTATATACAAAATATATTAACTATTATATATGATTATAAACTATATATGTGTATATATACCTACTAAAATATATACCTACTGTACCTACTATATACCTACTATACTATAAAATATATAGTGTTTTTCCATTTGTCACTTGTCTTTTAACTTACATATTAAGTTTTTGTCAAAAAATTTTGTTATTTAAAACTTTCTGAAAATATATCATTTTTAATGTTATTATATGCTTTGAAATTTTTTCCCAACTCCAAATTTTATACATGTGTGTCCATGTTATTTTTCTAGTAATTGCATAAGTTAACTTTTATATTTAAAAAAATCCATCTGGGCCTGTTCTAAGATGTGAGGAGGGTTTTGTGTTAGTCAAGAAAATCTTGTCTTTGTCTTTTAACAGCAAGAACACACCTGCCCCATGGCGCTGATGAGCATGCAGACCATTCATAGCAAGGAAGCTAGCTTGGTTTTTGCACCAAAGGTAGGAGAAATACCTGCTGCCAATTCACTAGATACCCTGGTACAACAGCGCTCACCAGCAACCTGGTCTTCTTGTTCTATTCTGACTTCTTGTGACAGTCCAAGCAATGAAGGACCATGCTGTCAATGCTTGTTATTGCTCACAAGTTGGACTCCTGTCTCTTCTTATTTCATCCAAAGACACACTGGTTATTAACATTACTGTGTATTTGTTGCCTTCCAGTGGAAAAGTAACCCAATAGCTGCCCAAACCTTCTAGTGAGCAAGTTGCATCATCCTTCTGAGTATACTATGGGAAAAATGTCACTTCACATATAAGCTAGAAAAATGAGCTCTGTTAAGACTTTTCAGAGCATCTCTAGTTAGAAATGTGGCCCTGTGTGCCTCTTAATCAGTAGATGTTGCCACCTTTGGTCTGGCTTCTGTTCCCAGAGATAAACAGAGTAGAGCCCAAGGAAGGGAATAGTAGACTTAATAAGGGACCATCGAGGAGAAGCCAAAACAATTAGTCGATATCTGCTTGACACTGATGATATGCCTTGGAATGTATTATATCGTACCCTTACTGTTAAAAAAAATAGGTTATGTACTGTATGATTCCATTTATATAGCGTTCTTGAAATGACAAAATTATAGAGATGAAAAATATACTAGTGGTCATCAGGGGTTAGGGACTGGGGAGCATACTACTATACAGGTATAGCCTAAGGAAGTTCCTTTTTGATGATGAAATGATTTATCTTGAGTGTGCTTGTGGTTACATGAATCTATACATGTGGTAAAAGTGTATAGAACTACAAACATACACACACACACACAAGCGCGCTTATAAAAACTGGTGACATCTGAATAAGCTCTTTAGTCTAGGTTTTGATATTGTACTATATATAGTTTTATAAGATTTTACTATTGGAGGAAGTTGGATGAAGGGTACATGGGACCTCTCTGTGCTATTTTTGCCAGCTTCCTGTGACGCTATAATTATTTCATAAAAATCTTTTAAAAAATTTAATAGAAAGCCCTTTCTAATAAAAGATGATATTTGGAGTAGTTATTTCCAGCTTTATAAATGAGAAGTGATAGTTTTTCTACATAGTCTGAGGCAGAGAATAAACTAAATACCACGGCATCTGCAGGATGAAGAGAAAGCACTGAGTTTTTTCCACAGATGTGACTCTAAGACTAAAAGTCAGTGAACTTTCAATATTCAGTTTGCTTCTTACATCATCTGTGATATGGACTGAATGTTTGTGCCTCCCTGCCAAATTTGTATGTTGACATTCTAATCCTCAATGTGATGGTATTGGAGGTGAAGCCTTTGGGAGGTAATTTGATTTAGATAAAGTCATAAGGGTGGGGCTCTTATAATGGGATTAGTGTCCTTATAAGAAGAGGAAGAGAAACTAGAATGCATGTACCCTGCACTCACTCTCGCTCTCT
>NW_024344432.1:30279-63572 GCF_902729225.1 Pteropus medius
GTGTGTGTGTTTGTGTGTGTATACAGAAACCTAAAAAGAGGCAAGATTTTGATGGCGTTTTTGAAAAACAATGCTTGAAACTGCCTGCCTCAAATGGTTTATATTTAAGAGAAACAAACCTGTGTTATACAAACCACTATTAGTTATATTTTTTGTTATGCAGTTTTAAATGCTTCTATAAGATATAAAATCCAGTGTTTATTACCTTGATTATGGTGATGGTAACATGAGTGTACACATATGTCCAAACTCGCCACATTGTATACATTAATTATGTGCAGTTTTTGTATACCGATTATACCTCAATAATGCTATGAATGAAAAGATATAAAACATGGATTGCTCTGTTGAACTCCAGAACTGAGCTCTCTATCCATCATCTACATTTGGATGTCTCAGAAATACCTCAAACCCCGCAAATCCAGAATGAGGACTATCATCTTCTCCCTGCGAAACCGCTTTTCCTCCAATATCCTCTCAGTGAATGGCACAGAAACTTTGGTCTCAATCTTGCCGTCTCACCCCTGCTTTCTCCCTCCCACATCAAGATCAGTAAGAATTGTTGATACTACCTCCTAAATATCTTTGACATTTGTCACCTCATCCCTACTTCTGCTATCTTATTTTAGAACATTTCCTTGTATTTTTAAATGTGAAATAGAATATGCAGATGGCATACAAATACACATACAGTGTAATACTTTCTTATGAAGCAAACAGCTGTCTCCTATTGCCCTCTCCAGTATATTCTCTATGAGGTAGCCAGAGTAGTATTTCCATACTATGAGTGAGATTATGTCGCTGCCTATTTTGATGTTTTAAAAGCTTTCCATTGTGCTCAGAATAAAATTCAACCTCTTGAACACTCCTTAAATTATACTTCTTGAACCTGGCTTTGGTCAGCTTCTCTTGTCTCTGAAGCGACCTTGCTATGTGCCGAACACCCTGCACTTAGCCCTTTAACAAACAGAACTTAAACTTGGCCTTACTTGATATCCTCCATCAGACTCTGACCTCTACTAGGCTGAGGGTAATATTTCACTGACTACTCTATACCCAGTGCCTAATACTGCTTGGCCCATTATAAGCATTCATAAAATATACAGAGAATCTGGGAAAATATATAGAAAATGGAAAAATTCCAAGCTTCTTTGCAATTAGGTCTCCATAAATGGCTTTATATTTTTAAATCGCTTTGTTAAATACTAAGCTAATGTAAGAGTTTATCCACATTGTGCAAAAAAAGTTAAATGCAAGACTACAGAAAGAAAAAATCCTCCTTTCCTCTTCCTCAATCCTTCTCCAATTCAGAGTAACCACTAGTATCAGTTTTATGTGTAAAAAGTAGCTTTGTATGCTTTTATGCAGATAGGCTCTGTATTGGTTTTATATTGCTGCCATAATAAATTACTACAAACTTAGTGGCCTAAAACAAAACCCATTATTAACTCACATTTCTGTAAGTCAACAATACAACACTGCATGGCTAGATTTTCTACTCAGGGCCTCACAAGTCCCAAGTCAAGGTGTTGGCTGGCTGTGTTCGCACCTAGAACTTAGTGTCTTCTTCCAAGCTCATTTCTGTCTTTGGTAGAATTTAGTTCCTTGTGGTTATAGGACTGAGGTTCCTGTTCCATTGCTGGCTATAGGCTGGGGACTATTCTCAGCTCTTTAAGGCTGCCCACATTCCATGTAGTTCCCCCATCTTCAAATCAGGAATGGTACATTGTGTACTTCTTATGATTCAGATGGAGAAAGTTTTCAAGTTATTAGCAGGCACACCTGGATAACCTCTCTATCTTAAGGTTAACTGTGGCTTATAACATAACTGCAGAAGTGAAATCTCATATTCACAAGATCTAGAGATTAAAGCAGGATAGCTTTGTGGGGCATATTAGAAATTCTGCTTTCCACGGGCTCACGGGCTCACGGGCTCACAATATATGCCATTCTCCAAATTCAATTTTTTTTCCACTCACAAAATATCTTAGAGATGTTCCTATTGGCATGGGATAGTTCATACTTTAATGCGATATAGTCTACTTCATCATTTTCCTGTTGATGGAAATATCAGTTTCTAATTTTGAATTATAACACAAAGATAACATAGTTGTTAAAACTACAGATTCTGGTACTGCATATTAAAAGTATATTAAAGTATTTGTTTCATAGAAGATACTTTAAGAAGATTATTTTCATCACCTATTAAACAAAGTGAATTATTGACTTTGGAAAAATTATCAGAAGAGTTCTTCATAAAGACAAAGATAGATATAGTAGTAGAGATACATCTATACATAGAGGGAACACTTTAAAATTTAAAATTCTAATGTTATGATTTTTAATTTTGATTATCTAATCAAGATATATGATTAGAAGTCAGAATCTCATAAACCCATGTTATGATGCTCTTGGTGACACCTTCCACAGCATTGTCTTTGAACTTCAAGGAACATTTCTTTATTGATATTGTACTTATTGTTTACATGTCTATCTAGCATACTGGTTTATCAAGTATAAGTACTATGTCATTTGCCTTTCAGATTTCCCTCCAAAAAGTTATACCAATATGAATTAGAATATTCATTTTCCCATGCCCTCTCTGATAATGGATTGTAAATAATTGTTTTCATTTTTGCCAATTTGATGGATAAAAAATGATGTCTCAAGTTTTTAAAACTCAAATATCTCTGATTTCTACTGAGACCATGCATTCTTTTAAAAGTTTATTGGCCATCTGCATTTCTCCTTCCATGGACTGTCAGTTCATATCCTTTGCACATTTTTCTGTTGGGGTCTGTGTATATTTCTTACTGATTTGTGGTTCTTTCTATATTCTGGTAGTTAACTCTTTATATGTCATATGCATTGCATTGCAATATTTTTCTCAGTCTGACACCTGAATATAAACTTTATAGTGCTTTTTAAGAAACTTTGACCATGGTAATATTTATGTGATAAAATATACTAAAATTAGTATTTTACTTTATGGGTTCTGGATCTATTATTTTATTTAAGACAATATTCCTTACTTCAAAATTATATGTTATTTTAACAACTTTATAGATATGTTAAAGACAACTGCTGTGTTAATTGATCTGGAATTTATTTTTGGATGTGATATAAAGGAAAGTGGCTTCATTATATGTAAGTAAAATCCCATATATGCCATGCATTCCACCTGATTTCAATAAAACACACAATATAATATATAGATGATATATTACAAAATTGTACACTTGAAGCCTATATAATTTTATCAACCAATGTCACCCCAATAAATTTAACAAAATTAAAAAAAGAATTTTGTATTTTAAAATTCAGGCAAACCTATTGTTATATCAGATCATCTGAAACGTTGTTCCCTTCCATTAACCCTATTATCAGGGTAGTTGCATTTAAATTTTTTATCAATCTCCAAGGATAAAAATACTGAGAAACAGAAAGAATGAGAGCAAGAGTGAGAGTGAGACAGAAGGTGCATAATGAGAGAAAAATAATCACAAAACGTAAGCAAAATTTTTACCATGATATAATAATTATATTTCATTGATATGTAGGTAATCTCGCTCTCGCTCTCTTCTCTTTCCCTCTCTCCCTCCTTCCCTCCTGCTCTCTCTCTCTGTCTCTCTCTCACACACACACACATTTACACTCTCAGAATAACATAAATAAAACTAAGTACTCTGTTGTATGAATGTATGAAATAATTTTTAATGGTAAAAATATGTGCTCTGTGAATAGAATTAGCCACCTAGTCATTTGGCATTTTAGAAGGTTTAGCATGATTCTTGTAACATGATTCTTATGAAAAATGGTTTCTGTACATTAAGCATCTTATTTATACTACATTAATATTTAAAATTCAAAACAAAGATTTGAATTTTACCACTTTTATATAAACCTTGACTTTATATAAAAGTGGTAACACTTCACGTGTAATTGTTAAGAGAAGCTACTCTCAAAGCCACCTCTACCTTACTCAGCATCATTTTAGAATGTTTTAAAGGTTCCCCCTTATGGCTTAGGTATAGACAACACTGTTTTGTTTAAAAAAACTGTTAGCCTCAGTTTGCTCAGGGGCACATGGCTTGGCTAAGCAAGCATGGGATGAATTTGTGTCCCAGCTCACATCCATAGCCAGGTGACCATTCACAGGGCAAAAATGCATAACCATATACGTTAGCTCTGATGTCTTTAAAGGGATTCAGAACAGGCTGCCTCAAGATGTGTCACTTTGATGTAAGGATTATTTTCATCTAATGGCAATTGAGACCCTGTTAGCTCAAGAGACTTTTATTTCTCCCATAAAGAATTTAAGTTGGGGGCCTTGCTCATAATGAGTTATTACCAGAAATAACTTTTTATGACCTATCTTTAGAACAGAGCAAACTTCTAGTTACTGAACATCTGTTCTTCTTATCATCCTGTGAATTACCCTCCTCCCCTCTGAAACCTTGGGCCCCATCCCATTCTTTGGCTAAAGATGGCATAAATACCTCATTTTACCTTCTGTCTTCAAACCACTTATGTATGTGGGGTTCCCATACATACGAAATTAAATTAGTTTTTCTCCTGTTAATCTTTCTCATGTCAATTTTATTCTAAGACCAGCTGAAAGATCCTCTGTAGGGTAGAGGAAAATTTTTCCTCTCCAACACCTTTGACCTGAAACTTTCATATAAGGTTCGTTAACTTTGCCAATTTGGAGGTAAGACATAATCTCTGCCACAACCAAATACAGTAAGAGTGTGATAACTAGTAATAAAGGGGAAAGGTCTCAGTCATTGCCACTTAAGACAACCTGGCACTAAATTATTGAAACCTGATAAATTATTGACAATTGATAATATACTTACTATTAATGCTGATAGAGTTACAGCTGTTTATAAAACAAACCAAAGAAATAAATTCATCATTATGGATATACAATTGATTAACTACATGTGATTTCACATTTATCTCTAGCTGCATTTAAGTTCACTAGTCTTTTGGGTAGGTTCTATAATGCCTTATTTTATGGCTCCTATAATGTTGTGACATAAGAATCATTTGGCTTAATTATGTGCATGGAATAGAAAAATAATAGGAAAAATTATTCCAGGTTAACATGAGTAGTGCCTCAATAGCACACTAAAGATAGAGAATTATTAATCAGGATTAGGAATTAGAGTTGGTCCTCTAAGATTTAAAGGAAATCTCAAGGACCTACAGGTTCCCCTTTTGCTGATTTTATATCTATACTGAAGCAGGATTCTAATTAGTGTTTTACAGAGCTATGTAAGATGGAGCACCACAAAACAGTAAAGACAACAGCGCAACATGATTGTTAGTTGGCCTTAACATTATCTTTTCAAAAGATACCCTGAGATACTTATTAATAAATGTTTGTTGACTATGGACCTTACTGGACAGAAGTATATTATTCTTGCTTCTAGTTGGGACAACAAAATGCATAAAAACTGTTAATACATGAATGGATATTAACTCCTGATAATCATAAACCAGAAGTATATTTTTAAATAGGCTACTCTTGCCTATATATATTAACCTCTATGTGTTATACACACAGTTATTGTTTTAAAACCAAACAATTCTATTCTGTTTGCTTCCTTAAAATAGTGCTTTGCCATATGAAAAATTGCATTGTAGAAAGCTGAAAGCTTTTATTAATGGATGGTTAAAATACGAAATAACCATAAACAACACTGGGCATTGCAGTGTAGAATGGTAATGGGCCAAAGGGAAGCTAGAGTCATTTTCTCTAGTAAATTTTACTAATGCAGTAAATATTCCAGGTTCCAGCTTTCTCTTCTACTGTAATCTTCTATAGCAAGGACTTCTCTCATGCCATTGGTTGTTGGTCTAAAAATTGCTTTGTTTTCTTTTTTTCACTCTTCTAATTTGGACCTCATCACTGTATTTTATATATAAATGAAAGATCTTGAAGGGGAACAGAATATGCAACCCCAAAATGTGCTTCTTTAGAACAAGGATTATTTTAAACTGATTATTTTTAAGAAACAGTAGATTCAGGAGAAGTTCTAAAAACCAAGTAGAGGTTACCCTACTGTAAGAGACATTTACATTTATAAGGGAAATCTCCATCTGTAAGAGTATCTCCCTCTCTGTACCAGGAAGAAGAGGATGACCAAATCTCTAGAAACTGTTAACACTAAAGAAGGCAGGACTTAAATCTGCATAACAACCTTACCCTTGTTTACTGTGCTGTTCCTGGTCACCTCCTTTACTGGCTCCTTCCCCTGAACATCTTTTGTCTTTAGCTGGACCTGTTATTTAAGGTAGTGACAGGACCACTTAGGTAGTTACTAGTTTCCCTGGATTTCTTCCATGTATACAGGAGGTTTGCCAGGCACTAAACTTCTGTTTGTTTTCTTCTGTTAATATGTCTCCTTGTTTGGGAGGTAGGGAGGGTCTCATCTAAGAACATTTAGAAGGGTAGGGGGAAAATTATTTTTCCTCCCCTACAATCTCTACACATATTTCTTCCTCATTTTCTCTGTGACCTCTGTGACATTTGAGGTGGAGCTTTGACTATCAAATACGTATTGGAAATTTTAGTAAAACTATCTAATGAGTCCATGTTTATTTCTGTTGTTGTTAATTTAGTATTAATAGATTTGTTTCTTATATGCTTTACAATGAAGCAATAGAAGCAAATTTTAATATTATACTCCAGCAATAAGGATCACTACCTCAAGATATATAACAATGTGGAATTCTATTACTGAAAAAGTATCAAAAGCGATGAGAAAATGAAACTGGGCATCTGACAGGTCAAGATATGGGTTGTATTTGATAGTTAGAGTTTGAATTTATTTTCATGGTAACTAAAAACCTTTAAATTGTTTTTAGAGAAAGAACAGTCAGGGAGTAGTATTTTTAAGAATTAACTCTGAGCTGTATGATATATATATATCATATATATATATATGTATGCATATATATACATACACACACACACATACACACACACACATAGTATATTACACAGTATGATATATAATCCTAACACTTTACTTCATAATGAAGAAAATATTGCCCTAACTTTACAAATAAGGAGCAATACTAGAAAGCCCAATATATTGCCCAAGATTGTAGACTCAAACAGAGTCAGTCTGGTACCAAAACTTGTTCCCTTTCCCTACCTCTAGGTCATCTGGGGTTGGTGGGGAGGATGAAATGGAAGGAAATAAAGCTTAACATAGAGAGTCATTAAGAAGCTATTTTTGTATATGACAGCAAGGGTTGCTGAGCTCCTGAACATAGGCTGTAGAGATAGTTAGTGAGAGGAGAGAACAGATCCAAGAAATAGCTAAGAGAAAAATATCACTAGACATTCAGAATATTTAGATATCGGAGAACAGGGAGAAAAGAAAAATAGCATCAATTTTTAGCTTGGGTGATGAAATGACAGGTTATTTTTATCGAGATTTTAAACAATGCAGAAAGATGCCCCCCTTTTAGGAGGGGGAAATGATGATTTTAATTTTGTTTGTATTGAATGTGAAGTGCCCATTTGATAACCAGATAAAGATACCTACCATGAAGTTAAATAAAAGTATCTAAAGCTGATGATAAAGATCGAGTCCCTTACACTGGTGGTAATTGATCACACATGGAGTATATGGTATATGTAAATTAATATAAGAAGAGGGTCATGGTAATACCCTGAGAAACATGAATATTTATGGCAGGCATCTATGGGTGAACTCTGAAGGATGTCTGAAACCCCTGAAGTTTTTAACATTTATGTGTGGGGAGGAATGTCTCCTATTTTGTAAATAGTGTTCCCAGATCAGGTAATTTCTCAAATGAGTGTTGAGAGAGACAGTCCTTCATGGACCCCGAGTGTTTCTGAACATTCTTGCTGGGTATGCTGAGAATGCAAGGCCATGGTGGCTCATTACCCAGGCCATTTGTCAGGGTTGGGTTAGTATGAGCAATCTTGAGGGATGAGCAGGCTCATGTACTGCTTGCTATAAAAAGGAGGCTACCCTGAGCTCAGTGTTCTTTAGTTGCAGTGCAAACCTACTACATGTGGAACATCAATCTGGGCTCCTCTACATCACTACCATGGGACTTTGGGGAAAGGAGAACCATGACGAACCCCCTGATACTCATAGTACTTGTGCTGTGACTAGGAAAGTCCTTTGTCTTTGACCAATGAGTCTTGTGCCTTCTGCCAGCATGCATGAAATAGTAAAAGGCTAATTAATAATTTATTAGTTTTTATGTAGGGTAAAATAAATTCCAGATCTGATAATGGATCCTGATGTGTTTTTAAGAAACTTGAATATCAGACATGGGAAATGAAAATTTAGCCTATATATAAAACTGAGAAGTGATAAAATATAACAGTAATTTCGTGGAAGCAAAAGATGCAGGTAGTTGTGAAGGAAAAACAAACAGGAGAGAAGGTAGTCCTCAAAACTTACAGAGTTCAAGAAAGTAAAGATTGAAAAATGATAAGTGAATTTGACAGTGAAGTTATTTGGGATCTCAATGGGAGCCAATTCAGAGGAATGGTGTGGGAAGTAAACTCGAGATTATCTAGGACAATGGTTCTCCAACATGTCGGTCTCCGGACTCTTAAACTTATAAATTCTTGTGCACTCCAAAGAACCTTTGTATATGTGGGATATATCTATCGATATTTAGTATTAGGAAAAAAACACTGAACTTTTAAAAATATAGAATTATTAATTAATTCATTTAAAAATAGAAACAATAAAGTCATTATATTTTAACATAAATAATATTACTACAAAAAAAAAACATTATTTTCCAAAAAAAGTAGTGAAAAGAGTGGCATTATTTTACATTATTTTTGTAAATCTCTTTAATACTTGGCTTAATAGAAGACAGCTGGATTCTCATATTGGTTTCTGCATTCAGTCTGTTGTGATATTACATGTCTTGAGGCCTCTGGAAAACTCCAGTATACATTTATGAGAGAGTGAGTGAAAAAGGTAATGTTTTAGTATTATTATGAAAATAGTTTTGACCTTGAGTCTCCCTTGAAAGTTTCTCAGGTATCTCTTCAGGGTCCCTGGATCTTACTTTTGAGAACTATTGAATTAGAAGAAATCTAGATATTTATGCCTGATACATTTTAGTAGCTATACCAGACCACAAAACAAAGAATAAAGATACTGCCACTGGCAAAAAGGGGCAAGGTATTCGAAGAAAGGTTAGTTTGATGGTTCGTTTGGTTGGCGAACAAATTTTTTTTTTTTTTTTTTTGCAGCTTAAAATAAATGAAACTATCTGCTATTAGAAGACAGGATAGTAATTAATCTTGAGGAGGGGTGAAACTGGAAGAGGGCAAAAAGAGGCTTCTAGGGTACTGGTACTGGTACTGTTTCTTGAACTGAGTGCTAATTCCATGACTGTAGTCAGTTACTAAAAATTAATTAAATGCATTATATACACTTATTATTCCCACATTTCTGTATATCTGCTATACTTTAGTAAAAAGTTAAAACATGAAAGGAAAGCATAAGTGCTGGCATCATTAACTCTACTAATTTTAAAAATACAAAACTTTAGTCTAACAATATGATTGATGCATAGTTTGATTAACAGACAATGAATGCAGAAGCGTATATGCACTGAATTAAAATTTGTATTTGCAATACAAAAAAATCTAACTTTCTAAATAGTGACTAGCTAAACATTTATTAGAGTTATATTTATACTTCTGTTTATTTACAAAGTGAATGTTTCTTAGTTGATGACAGTCATTACTGTATGCCTGAGAGGTAAACCAATGTCTTTCCCAGGTTTGTTAGAATGGAATTGCACTCAACCTTCTCCAGTAAGCTTCCCAATTCAGCCAATATTTTCACTCTGCAAATGTTTCTGAAAAGGTAAATTCTTGGCTGGCTTAATGATTCCCTTCACTTAAATGTTGTGAAAGGATATTAATTAAGAGCTCATCTGTTTCCATCCATTAATTCCAATCTCAGTATAAATGTGTTGTTGTTGCACTCTGAGTGAGTCCCAAAAATAATTTTAATATGACACGGAAAAGTTCCCCGAGGGATGGTTTTCTTTGTTATCTAATATTCTCACTTAATTTGAACCATTTGCAGGAAAGTCTCCACACATCTTCAGGGCACATATAGAGCTGTAAGTCTGCAGCACTTACACGAATGTGCTCCCTATTGAGAGAGAAGAAATGTGTCATAACCAATTGATCATTGTTGTGGGTTGAATATGTTTCACACTTTCATGAATGTGCTAAAAGAGTGATCACTTCAGTTATTTTGGGCATGAAGACTGACTTCTTTACACTTCTACATAAGATGAAACAAATATTTCATAGTTTGTAATGAACTAAGCATTATTGAAAGTAAAAGCAACTCCTTCAATGCCACAATAGTGAAATGAACTAAGAGTCAAAGCATTGGAAAAGTATTTCACCAAAAAGCAATTTTCTCTCACTTAACACTGGAGAAGGCTTTAAATAACAGCAGTTATTTGAATAGTATAGAATATTCTTACCTAGCCATTCCATTAATCCATTGTCTAGTCTTGGAAGAACACTAGAGGCTACCTTAAAGTAATAAATGTATGGCAACTACTTTCACTGTAATAAAGTGCCCTATTCTACAATTTGATCACTATTAAGGATAATCATTCATACTTTCACATACTTCTTGTTTACTTTGGAGTTTAAACTGCATTAATCAGTGCTCCTTTTTGAATTGGAAAGCACATTAAACCAGCGAAGAATGCCTCCTTGCAGTGTTATTTGCTAGCAATAGGCTGTGATCTGAAACATCAGTTAATCGACACACACAGAGAAACATACACATGCACCAATTTAAATTGTAAGCAGTGTTAATAAATTTAAACAAGGGACATCTGAGCAATGAGTTGGGGGGTGGGGGGAGAAAAGATAGAGAATCCACTCTGCAGAAGCTTTTAAGTTACTGAAGTCATTCCAGTAAGCCAGTGATTTTCTCCATATCATAGTCAGCTAATTAAAATTGCTGTACAGCCTGATGTTCTGGTAGTGTGAAATTTCACAGGTTGAGATAGCTAAAGGAACAAAGCAGAATTCTTGAATTAAACCAATTGATACCAAGGGATTTACTCTCAGAAGACATGAAACAAGTTAACAGCCTAATCTGAAAAGCACACATAGGGTATTTTGGGAAAACTTTTGAATTTCAGAGTTGTGAAAGTTGAAGGAAAGCCAGGAGGCTCTATGGGATAAAACTCCCACTCCTTTCCACTTTTTATGATGCACCCAGCTCTATAATTCTGAAATTAGCAATCCTTTATATATCGATGCTCTGGAATAGTGGTCTTTAAATTTTTTTCATACATCAGAATCCCCTGGAAGGCTTCTTAAAATACAGATGACTGGGCCTACACCGAGTTTCTGATATAGTAAATCTGGAGCAGAGCCTGAGAATTTACATTTCTCATAAATTCCCAGCTGATGCTGATGCTGTTCGTCCAGGGATCACACTTTGAGAACCACTGCTCTGGAAAATAGCAAAACTTCTACCAATGTTCTCAAACTTTAATTTGCATATGAATCTCCCGGTTATCTTATTAAAATGTGTACAGAGAACATGGGGACTTTATGAAAATGCACATTCTTACTCAGTAAATAGTGATGCCAATTTCTTTGCTCTGTAGAACACACTTTGAGAAACAAGGATCCTAGCATCTTAGTGTGAATCTATTTATGATATCATTCTTTCCTTAATGGGAGAAATGATGTAAAGCATGAAAGCACTTGTGGGGGAAACATTGTAAGGAAGAAAGAAGTGATTGCTAAAGTTGGGGTTAAGCTCAGAAAAAAGGTGTCATGATAAAACAAACTATGCCAACTTCATAGTTTCTCCTTAATCTGACACTTTTTCCCCCCAGGTAGTATGAAAGATAGACTTTTTAATGTTTTATATTGCATTTATCTGGCCTTGAACATTAATTATTCAGAGCCCAGTAGACTTGAAATAAAATATTCTTGAGAATCCTATATTCTCTGGAAAGGGTTCTTTATTTTTAGACTTTCAAAAAGAAGGTTAACGGGAACTATATAACTATTCCTTCATTTTGCAAAAAGCTTAGTTACTGTTTTTTGTCTCCCCTTTCAAACTTCACAACCATTAACTCTCTTAGAGACAGTACTCGGCCCTGAAAGAATCTAGAGATTACAGATGAACCAGTGTCTAACTATTATAGAGGGTAATTAGGCATTTGAGACTATGCTTTCCTTAAAAAAAAAAAAAAAAAAAGTCTTGTACAAATTATACTTGGTAAGGAGTAAAGAAAATACGAACTCTTATTCTAAACCCCAGACTATTCTTTATTATGGTCTCTCTGTTGGCATATGTTCAGAATTTCCAGTGGAGAATTTCTTGTGCATACGAGTTCTTTGTATATTTTGGATGACAGCCCTTTATCAAATGTCTCTTTTGCAAATATATTCTCCCAGTCTGTGACTTGTCTTCTCATTTTCTTGACATTGTATTTCTCAAAGCAGAAGTTATTAATTTTAATGAAGTCCAGCTTATCAATTATTTCTTTCATGGATCATGCCTTTGTGTTGTATCTAAAAAGTTACCGCCTTACCCAAGGTCATCTAGGTTTTCTCCTGTGTTATCTTCTAGGAGTTTTATAGTTTTGTATTTTATTGTTAGGTCTGTGATCCACGAGGGATCATTTTTGACAGTTATAAAATAAGGCTCATAATTCATCTTAAATGGGGAGATGACTATGCAATAGGGACATTTTAACAATATATATTTAGCAGGACTCCTTGCCAGGTTCTTGATCTATGCGTGAAATAATATAATATGGGTAATGCACTTCAAAACATAATGAAGATTGGTTTATGTATTCACAATTATAAAAATTATAACTTGTCTGAACAAAGCCCAATGGGAGTCTAGAGAGAGTAATTGATTACAGTGGGTGAGAAAAAAGAGGAAAATGATATAAGTGAACTTCTTGAAAATAGTAGACCGTGGCTTACTTTTATGTCTCCGGTATGTTGCCTAATGTCTGTGAGCCAGAGGTAAATTAATGTTGACATATGAATGTGTGACAGAATTAACAGCATTGATTTCTCCCCCGCCCCACCCGCCACTAGGTGATACATGTGCTAGGATGGAACATCATCCTATTCGACCAATATTATATCCCTTACAGTATTAAGCAAGATATCCTGTTTAGAGTAAGAAAGAAAGAAAGCAAATTCATATTTATTTAGTGTCTACTAAGTATTATGCGACAAATAAATTTTACCTATATATTATGTAGTAGACATAGTTTATATGCATTATCTTTTGACATACTATTTCATTTGTGTTTTTGAGGTAGCTTAAGATAGGACTTTGATTAAAAACTTAAGTTGTTAAGTTACTACATTAGCCATAATTTAAATACTCCATTCTCTGGGATAATAACTAAGTATTATGTTAATGATACTAACAATATTAATGGTAATAGTAGTGAGTACTATTTCTTGACCCTGGCTATATGTTAGGTACTTGCTAAGTGCATTTCATATGTTATCTCTTATTAAGGTCAGTCTTATTGCCCCATATTATGGAAAAGGAAACTGAGATTCAGAGAAATTTTCCAGTGTGTTGTCCATAGGCTGCCTATTTGCCTAGATGTCAACCATAATGTTGCCCTCTGTTCACTTATTGGAATGTCCAATTTGACTTTTACACCACACCAGGATGGCTCTGCTTGTATGATCGGCCCCTCTTTGCATCAAGAATCAGGCCATCTCTCACATACATATATGTATATGTGACAGTCACTAAGAGGAGTCAAGAGGAGAAAGGGTAGTGGCAATATAGTAGTATCTAAGAAAAAAAAAAGATATTTAAAATCATGAGTTCATTGAACCCAATGATTTTTTGTTACACCTACATTAATTTATGATTAGCTTAAAAATCTCATTCAGTGCCAGGTCCTTTCATGTCCAGGATTTAGCTTTTTAATACCTATGGGGTTCATTTGATATAGTCCTTTATTGAAACTTAGGTTCAAGAAAAATATCTTTCAAAAGCATGCAGAGACATCTGCTCAAATAACTAGACCACAGGCAAAGAGGCTAGGTAAATGCTTTTGGCTTTCACTTAATTGTGTATCTAATGTGAATACGTATTCATTATGTTTTCTTTAAGGTTCTTATGGATAACCTAATATAAGTTTTTAAAGATGTTTTCTCTCATTCTTTCATATTCAAAAAAGAAAAACAGAATTCCTAAGATGCATTTTGATCTCTCTGTGGAACTCAGAATCTATTAATTCAACAGAATCACAAAAAGAACAAACACATTTTTTTTTAATTTGTAGCAGCAAATACTATGCTGTATAGTATTTATTTTATAGTATCCACCTTCATATTATTTCTCCCCAAATTCTTAGTGTCAATTTAATTCAACATCCAGCTCTCTAAAAGTTCACCTGTTAAAAGTAGTGACAAGTAAAAACCACTAACACCATGACATTAACTGCTGGCAAGATGTGCTTATAATGATATTTAAACTGAGAATCGCTTCTAGAAGCTCATGATTTTAAGTCATTCCTAATGTCTTTTAGTCCTTTTTCTTATAGTGTATTGTCAAGTGGAGATTTGGTTAATTTGATCATTGTAGATAACCTCTAGGTGTGCTTTAGGAAAAAGATTCTGTGGAGCCCAGGTTTTCAGAAGTTAATATCCATAGAGTATGGTAGATCATTTGTGCTAATAGCTCTAACTATTGACCCTTCCTTGTACCCTTGCCCTTTTCCATAGAACCTTGCAGTTCCTTTTCTGGTAGTCATACTGTGCTCTTCTTTGATTCTGGACTACTCCATGTGACTTTCTTTGGTCAATAGGACGTTAGCAGACTTGACCCAAGCAGAGGCTGGAAAAAGTACTTAACATGTTTCTACTTCCTCTCTAGCTTATCTGCCTTTTCCTTGAGACTTTGCCTACTGGAAGTGTGTAAGAGACGCCTGGCAAGAATTGAGTCATCACTCAAAAAGGAGTGATATGGATATCAGGAAAAGCCTAAAAGAGGAAATGGTATGAATATTTAGCTATCTCTTGAAGATTAATAGGAATTTATCAGATATACTGTGGAACAAAAGGATATTCGAGGTGGGGTAAATGGCACGAGAACAAAACAAAACAAAACTATGAAGAGTAAAAGAACTGAGGTGTTTAAAAAACTGAAATAGCTGAATGAGAACCATCTGATCACAAAGGCCAACCTTAAACTGTGGTTTTATAGCTAGAAATACAAAATGAGAAGATAAATGAAAGGGAAACAAACAGGGTTATGTTATTCTTTGCCTAGGTCTCTAATAAACAGAACCTGAGGCATTGATTAAAGAGTTGGTAATTTATTTAGGAGATGGTAACCTAAGGTAGCATGCATGAAGAAAAGGCAAGTAAAGATGTGAAACAAAGTTTGCGTCGTTGCCCTGTTGGCTACCATTTCATGGCAAGCCAAGAAGAGACACTAAAGGCTGCTCAACAAGTGGGTTCACTTGGCATCAGAAATTTCTCTAGCTAGGCCAAGGGGTGAAATCGTGCCTCTGAGTCATCTATGTGAGTGACTGCCAATCTTGCAGTCTACTCTCCCATCCCAATATGGAACCAGTGAGAGGAACTGGGAACTCTGGGTTGGTCTACCTGGCTGCATGATGGAAACCAAGTGGGAGAGTGTAGCAGCGGCAAATGACTGAATGACCCCTGTTCTGTGTGGCGTGGTCACAAAGACTGGGACACAACTGGAAAAAAGGAGGCAGTGAAGGGAATCTGAGAAGGTTCATAAGCTTTGTATCCAATATGATATATCGACAAAGTTTAAAAGAGCAAAATAATGGAACATTTTAAATAAATGCATGCATATGTTGTTAAAGTGTAAAGAAAATAATAGGATGATAAACATCAGTATCAGTAAATAGGTTACCTCTGGCAAGAAGGGGACTATGATAAGGGAAAAACTATAAAAGAACCTTGAAGTATATTTCTAATGGTATCTGAACTGGTTGGAGGAACCTGGGTTTTTGTTTTTGTATATCATCTTTCTATAGTGAAGTATTTCATTAGGTGGACTAAAATAATAATCACTAAAACAAGGGCATTCATGTAAAATGGCATTCATGTAAATAAAAGTAAATCAAGTAAATTGATTTACTTTTATTTACAAAAAGTAAATTAAAATAAATGGAAGAAAACTAAAACTTGAATAAACCAATGAATGTTAAGAAAGATAAAGAATAAGAAATCATGTAAAGTAGGAAAAAATAGGATGGCAAGAATATATCCAAACAGATCAGTGATTACTCTAAATATGTATAAGCTAATTTGACTATTTAAAAGATAATTCCTCAGGTCAGTATTTAAGACAAGCAAAACTCAGCTATATTGTATTTACAAAGATACATATAAGATAAAATGGTGATGAAGATTGAAAATGAAGAGAAAATCATATATTAGACATGATAAGAAGGCAATAGTAGCAATATAGTCGACAAAACAATATTCAAGGTCAAACAGGGACAGATTGATAAAAGTTATTAAAAATTTCACAAGTATCTTAACATAAAAAAGAAAAGGACTTTCATGATATCTGCATCTAATGACAAAATTACACAATATAAAAAACAAATGTGAAAAACTCTTCCAAAATACAGAGGAAATGGACACATAAATTATACCAGCAAGAGGTATTACAGATGGTGAGACGAGAGCATGGACTCAAACATGTGGACAATTGTGTTCCTAAATAAAAGATGATAGTAACGACAGAAGCAATGGTGAAACATTTAGTAGAGCTGTTTATGTGATCTCAAAAACAGAACAAAACAACAATAAACACAAGAACAACGAAAACACTCAGTCTAAAAATGGTGCACACATTGCACCTGGCAAAATTATTGAAAATTGACTAAAACCAATATATATCCTTATTATTTTTTAATTTCAAGGATAAAAAAAGATCATACAAGCATTCAGCAGAAATATTGTTACATACAAAAGCAAACCAATCTGAATTCTTTCAGTATTATTTTCCATGATGTTAAATACTAGAAACACTAAATTTTGAGAGAAAAATATTTGTGACTCTATACTTGTTATGAACAGATAAGAATTCATCATATGTTAACCTGTTAACACACACAAAAATTCTCTTTTGGAATATATGGGCTCAAGTATCTATTACCAGAGCACTCTTCCTGACAAAACTACTCTAACATTGAGAATGGAGACTCAAACTCAAGAGTAAAATTTTGATTTTCAAAGATAGTGTATTAGTCCACTCAGGCTGCATAACAAAATGCCAGTGACTGAGTGGCTTACACAACAGACATTTATTCTCTCATGGTTCTGGGCTAGAAGTCCAAGATAAAAGTTTCTGATAAGAGCCCTCTTCCTGGCTTGCAGACAGCTGCCTTCTCACTGTGACCTCACATGGCCTTTTCTAGGTGCTTGTGTGTGGAGACGGAGCTCTCTGCTGTTTCTTACAAGGACACTAATCCTATGAGATTGGGTCCCCACTCTTATAACCTCATTTAACCTGAATGACTTCCATAAAAGTACTATGTTCAAATACAGTCACATTGGGGGTTAGGACTTTAGCATATGAATTGAGCGGGAGTACATAAACATTCAGTCGGTAATAGATAAGAAATAAACATTAAATCATTTAAACATAAATCTGATTAGGATTGCATATGTACAATTAAAAAATAGTTTCTTAAGTCTCAAAATATAAATATACCAAGGAAAATAACATAATAAAAAGATTTAGATTCCATGTCATGTCAACAAAAACCCAGACATAAATAGGCTTAAGTGTCATAATTTTATGTTATTTTTCTGTAATTCATAGCTACCTTTCGACTTGATACTGTCTTTAATTATTTTTATTTTAACCTTTTTTATGTTTTTCTGTACCCTTCTAATTCTTATTAATAGTTTTATTATGCCGATAAGTGATGATCTACTGTTTAAAAGATGCAGGTACATTGCAATGTACTGTAAGCATCTGATAATTACTAATGCTTGCCATTTTACAACTTTTTCCTGTAACTCTAAATTCATTTACTAATAACATGAGAAATTTCTTCAATCAACAATCTCATTGAATTGCATTAAACTTCCAAAGCATTTGTGATATCATTTTGGTTATTTACCAGGCTTTTTGCTTGAAACTTTGTAGTACTTCTGCATACTCTAAGAAAAATGACAATTATAATTGAATAACCAAGAGTGCTAAAATAAGAGCTCGCCATTTTTTTCCTGAATTCTCAATGTAATTTGTCTTTTATTGAAATTTAATTTTGAAATTAGTTATTAAGCATAATATGGGATCAATACCAAATGATTTTTAAAGTATATTAGGTAAAAAAGCATGCTTTTATTAGAGTTTAAAAATATAAAATAGGAATCTATGTCATAAAAAATAATGTACGATTTAACTTGTTACTAAATTTTTTCTCTTTTCATTTGCCTTTTTGGAGTGTAACAAGATATACAAAAGTGATATAATTGTTTATCATAAATTTTAAATTAGATTTCAAAATGTGGTTGCATTATTTTTTAAAATTTAAGTTTTATCTATTAATCTATTTTATTTATATCCATTTTTTATTTTCTAAAATTGTTGCAGAATGCAAAGGATAAACACTATTCTATAAAATGCAATAAGGCAAATTATTTGTATTTCTCATATGAACTATTAAAAGGCCAAAAAAATTTTTCTCATAATGTCATATATACTGACACGTAGGAAGAGGAAAGATCAAAAAAAGAATAAATTTATTACAAAAAGATTGTATGAGTAGAATTAGAGAGTTTGATTTAAACATTCAATGTGAAAGCATAATTAATGTAAATTAGTATCTTTTCTGACCTATAACTTGAAATTTATTTTAAATAGAACTTTGAAAGATTTACATTTAAGCACAGGGAATATACACATATGTGTATATGTGTACATATAAATATACATATATATATATACTCTAATTATTGAAGATGTACTTTATGTCATTAAATTAGAATCAGAAAAATTATGTGTTTAAAAATTTATTTATCTTTCATTTATTTATTTCTCTTAAGATATTACAACCTTGGCTCTTAAAACCTAATTCCAACCAGAACTCTCTTTAATCACAAGATTTCATGTCTCAATTACTCTTGGGCTTGGAGATCTCTATTGTATTCTCTGTAAATAAGAGAGCATGGACATTTCTGAAGAAGCTTCAAAATCTAGTTTTAGAAGTAATGTGTATCACCTCTGTTCATATTTCATTAGTCAGAATGCAACCATATGTCCCCCCACATAATGGCCAAGGGACCATAAAATCTCTAAAAAATGAATTTGCGTCAAAAGAAAAAAAAGAATCATAGATATTAGCGAGAAACCGTATTCTTTGCCACAACATTTTAAAAAATGTTTTCTACCACAAAGATGTATACATTATACTTAAGTGACTGACCAAATCAGAAAATTAGATTTTGTCATCTTCCTCAAGAATACAATAAGGCAATGGTTTTTACTTAGATAACTTGAATCTTATCAAACACTTGGCTAGACTTCATGCCAAACCTTTCGTATACTTAATCCTGAGTATGTCTTTGTCCTAAATCTCTCCCACTGAAAATAGGGGTAAAAGTCCTGTACCGTTCTCAATCCATAGGACTTTGTAGTCTGCAAAGCTGAAAATATTTACTCTCTGGCCTTTATAGAAAAGTTTGCCCACCTCTGCTTTAAACCCATGAGGTGTGAACACCAAGTTTCCTTTTACCATTACAAAGCTTCCATTGTTATCCCAAAGAAAACAAAGTCAAAGCTATTAAAATCCAACTGTAACACCTGGTTAACAATGTCAGTTGTTTAGTTTCAAAAAGGTTCAAACTGAAATTGAATTAAGGAACACTAGGAAGCCTTATTGAACAACATTTCTTTGTAATGATTTTCTGCCTGTGGAGGCCAGTTTTGAATGCATTTTATAGCTGTCTTTCATTAATAAATACATGAACACAAAGACAAATGGTCTAAAATTACAGATTTTAGTCTCAGATTTTTTATATCACAGCAATATAAGTTTTAATATTTGTAAATAGTTTGAAAAATAGGTATAAAGGGGTTTTAAAATGTGGCATAAATCTTACTGATACCTGGGTGTGTTTCATATACTAGGCCTGTAAGGGGCTGCTAAAATAAGGCTTTGCATCCTCAAACCTATTTGTGCATTAAATAATGCATCATACATTCCAATCTCAACGTAGCATACTGAGGTGCCCAATTTCCATTTTAATCATAAGTATTAAAATTGCATATAAGGTTTTATTATTTAAAAAATATCTAAAACAAAGTATAATGATATAAACCATTCTTATCAAATGACTATGTAAAAAGGTTAGCCCCATGAAGGACAAATGTATTCTAGTTGCTAGGAGCATTAAAAAGTAAGAAATTATATTTATTATTTAAGGTCTTCCCACTTAACTGTTAAATATTAAAATTTAAAAGTCATAAATAATGACTGCCAATTTCAGGTTCAAAGTTACAATGGATTGTTTTCATTTCACTCAGGAACATACGTATTTTATGATGTACTACCAGTCTACACAGAGGTGTGATTTTTTTTTCGATTAAGCTTGGGGCTCTTCCATGCTATGCTCCAGTGGTACAGTGATGAAACAGTAGACCCAGTCTCTGCTCTCTTACATCTGTAACAACCAAGGATTAAAAACAGATTCTAAACTGATCTTTATAAATAAGAGTTTTCAAGAAGAGTTTAACACTATGGGGGCAGGTTGGGGGTAAGTGCCAGATCTAGGTTTGTAAAATAGATTTTTCCCGTTTTCACACAAAAACCATTTGAAAAGTTTTATAGCAGATTTCTTTGACCCTTTATAGTGATATTAATGATTAAAATGAATAAAGATGCAAAGAAAACGTTAAATATGGGTGTACAAATTTAAATTAAAGCACATTTTTGGAATCTGCCTTGTTAATAAGTTGCATTTTATAGTGATTTTTTTTTTTTACTTTTTTATATATCCTCATAGAGCTCAGATTCCTTGAGAGATGGCCACACAGTATAAAAGGGACACCATCAGCGGCCTGTCTTAACCAAAACTACAAAATGGATGATTTACTCTCAAACATTCGGTTACCTGCCTTATATCACTTTCCTATTTAAAGTTTCCTCTACCTGCCTATTAACTTTGTGTAGCTGCCCCAACTTCCTAGGCAGGATTTCTAAAAATATTTTACCAGACCAACCACAACAGACTCAACAGTGAGGCTTGTTATAATATGTGTTGTACAGATTCCTCGGCCAAGTTTCAGTCTTACTATATGAGATTTTAAGAAATGTAGGCCTGGGAATGAGTCCAAAACTAATCACAAAAAGTTGGCTAATGGCAGACAATATCATATATGTTATCCCTCTGAATTAGATATTGCCACTTTAAAAGAGTTCTTTATGAGAAAATTACTTAAACTGGAGGAGAGTGTTAAGTTGGAAGGATTTCAGGTGAACTGGGAAAATTATATAACTATGTATGAGTTTGTTTTTTTAAATATTGCTCTACTTGTGGTGCAAAGTGGGTTTCTGGAGGCTCCTTATTCACTCAAGCTAAGCATGTGATTTTGACTTATTTAGCTTAGATTCCACTACCCTGGGTTGCCTAATAGAAACCACTCTGAGGAAATTTCCTAATGTGGTAGGTAATGGCATATTTGTCTAGAAACTTATGTAATAATTTGAAGATTTTACACACTTTTCCACTAGAAAAACCATGAATGTTGGGTGAGTAACATTTCTTACCAAGTCAGAGTAGATACCTGAATAACTGGTTTAAATATTTTTTTTTTTATGTATTTAGAGACATGAGTCTTGTGACTTTGGATATGGTTATTTCCTCATGTAATTCTTACTGTCAACAAATACATAATATCTCTTAAAGCAAAATTTTCAATTGCTTTTTTTTTAGTATTTAAAAAAAAACCATCTAGAAATATAAGAAGCCATTTACCTATTGTTGCTAAGAGTAAAGTCATTTTTGTTTGAAATCATTTTTTAAGAAAGCCACTTATAGACAAACTTGAGCACCTATTAAGTCTGAAACCTAAACCAACGTATTTTATGAAGATTCAGAAACAAAGCAAAAGAGGAAATTTATCATTTTGCTTATAAGAATAGGAAGAGAAAAATCCTACAGATGAGAAAAAATGGAATTAGAACTGAAATGTTTCTTAAGCAAGCTAGGAAAAACCTGAATGAAACAACTATACACCAACAAACTGAGTAATCAGGATTGGAAAGGAAGAAGTAAAACTGTCTCAATTTGCAAATGACAAGATTTTATATACAGAAAATTCTAAAGACTCCACCAAAAAAACATATATAATCAACAAATTCAGTAAAGAAAAAAATCTAAATAAAAAATTTAAATAGAGGAAAGAATCATTGTCATATTAAACACCTACTGTGCTATGTACTTGATACAACCTATATTATCTCATTTAATCATAAGAGTTCAGAATTGAGCATGTTGTTAATGTCACAGTTTACAAATGATAAAATGGAGGCACAAGTGTTAAATAAATTTTCATATTCTGTATCCTATACAAGGTTATTTATATGCTACTTGGTGGCTTAAAAAGTGATATATAGGTGAGGAAATGCTAAAGCAAAATCAAGACAAACAATGAGGGAGTACTGTATCTAATTATCTGAAATGGAATGTTTTCCTTTAATTCATTCAATATAGTGAAGGAAATAATTGCCAGTATAAAAGTAAATCTAAGTAGTATAGAGTTCTGACTTTAAAATTAAGTAATTGAAACATTATCTCTTTGAAACTAAACTAAGTAAATGGTATGGACTATAAATGTTTATGTCACACTGAAATTCATATGTTAAAATGCTGATCCCCAATGTGATGGTATTTGGAGGTGGGGCCTTTGGGAGGTAATTTGGTCATGAGGGTGGAGCCCTCATGATGGGATTAGTGCCCCTATAAGAAGAGACAGGAGAAAGCTTGCCTTCTGTCTCTCTGCTATACATTATATGAGGACACAGCAAGAAAATGACCATCTTCGCACCAGGAAGAAGGCCCTCAACAGAAATTGATCATGCTGAGACCCTGATCTCAGACTTCCCAGCCTCCAGAACTTTAAAATTAAAAAAACAACTTAAGAATTTAAGGATAAAAATATATGAAAATTAATGCTTTTATTTTTTATGACATTATCTAATTATCATTGTATCTTTACTTTTAGAGCTTAATGGAAAGTAATAAGTTTGATAAAAATATTTTCTTTCGAGTCATAATTTCTGTAAAAAGATAATACTTCAAAATCTATTAAAGTGCTTTTCTTTGAATATTTCCTTATGTTGCCAGAGTACTCCTTTCCTTAGGGAGTCCTGTGTTACACCTGGAGAGCAAGAGATTGTCACTGTTCACCTTTTGAAAGCTAAAAGAATTTCACAAAGCCAGTGTTTAGAAATGACAGTTTGAAAGCCATGCTTTCATTTTTAAGAGCCAAGCACTTGAGAGAAAAAAGGAGAAAACCCACTAAGCCAGTGGAGGCCTATTACTAATTTCTAAAATTGAACTTTGAGACTGCACAGAGTTCCATATCTTGGGTCAAGACTATGTTGGTTTGGAAGAGGAGAGATGGTAATGGTACATTCAGGCAGAGAATGTCACTTGTTTATAGAAAAGTTTCCACATGCCCCATTTGACTACACAAATGCCCTGAAGGATAGTCAGCAGTAGGGGACCAAGGATTGGCATAAGGACGACCGTTAAACCAGAAATCATGGCAGGGATCAGAGATATTCAAAGCAGGTAGTGTCCCATGACCAAATGCAGTGCATGAACAGCTGCAGCTTCTATGGAAACCAGCATCCAAAAAACAAGTTGCATAAGACTTTTCAATGGAGTCAGCTGGGAAACAGCTCTCAGACTGTTCACTCTGATGACATAATAAGCTTCCCACTGTCTCAAATATGACCTTGGAAAACAACAGAGACTGCACTAACCCAAAAGAGGCTCACATATAAACTGGAGATGATTAAAATGTCAAAGCAGATTATACCTCAAATAATGAGTGAATGAATGAATAAAAATATCAAAGCAGAAATCAAAACTGGTTAATGGTAAACTCAAGCACTTTTGTTCTAAACTACTATAATAGAGTTCCCTCAAAAGAAAGTTAATTCCTTGAATAAAATTTACTTGGTATTCTTATGGGGCAAGAGTGTGTGTCAAAATGTACTGGGAGACCAAGTTCAAATATTGAGGGGTGGTCATACATCAATATTTCTATAATTTTTTAATTGGTCGGCTCCAGTTTAAGGTGATCCATGGAATATATTTGCTACCATTTCTTTCTCAGTATTTGTTTCTTCTCAGAATTTACAGAAAGAAATAAGGCCATCTGCTTCTTAATTTATATGTAAAGTACATAATAATATGTGACAAATATATCTGGTAGTATGTACCAAATGTTACCTAATTACATTAAAAAGAAATTACCTATAATATTGGCCAAGAATTAGAAATCATATTTCATAAAATGGTCATTTAGCATACAAAGGAGTAGATAAAGTAATTTAATGTTGAGAAGTTTACCAATAAAATATACTATTTGTATAACACTTATAAATCAAGCTTCTCATATACTTTGGTAATTTTATGAGTGTAATCAGTCAAACTTGTTCAATTATCATTCCTCCAATAGACTGTATTCTCTTTTGCCTAATCAGACATACATCATATTATTTTTTTCTATTCCCTTCATGATATGACACAGTTCTGGGAAGGCAGTGCAAACCATAAATACTTATACAACTCTGGACTAATCCCTCACTAATGCTGCAAATTAGCATTAAGAAAAATCAGCAAATGTATGTCCTACTTTAGATTGAATGGATGCATTAGTATGAATGTATTCTCATTTATGAGTAGACATGCTCATTTTAAATGGTATATTTTCATCATTTTCATAAATAAATGTGGACTAGTGGATTTTATATCACATTTATATCAAACAGTTAAGAGCCATACTGTATGGAAATTAATTCTTTCAAGTTATTGTTATCAGTTTGATATAAAATTACATTTATTTCTATTTATAGTCAATTTTCAGATTTGTACCACTTTCATTCTTTTTATTTTATTTTATTTTTGAACATATATTCATAGGGTTCAAAAATGTTTTATACTATATGTATATGAACACAAACTAAAATGATACGCTCTATTATATAAGTGTGTTTGTAGTACTTAGTTGATTTCAACAGTTTATTTTAATATATAGCAATTAATGCATACAATTTTAAAATAATTATTTTCTAGGTTTTTCAGGTAATGTTTTGTACATAATTTTTATCATTATCCTAATAAAAATCATAATCCCCTTATAGGTCATTTTAACATTTCATTGGAGAATGCCAATATTTCATCTGTTGACAATCACTCATCTTGGAATCTCAATAATTTTGAATACTGCTGAAGATACAGAGATGTTTGAAGAACCTATGTTAAAAAAAGTACTTCACAAATAATAGGTTTTTAAACACATGCTATTTGGAGAATAACACCTTGGGTCCTCAAGTAAAGCCTATTTACTCAAAGTTTAACTTTTATTTTAACAAATTTGGATATTTTGTTTCCCAGGAGAAAGAATATTAAAAGTAGAAAATTATAATGTTTGGGGGAATAAAGGAGCTATTAGGGATGTAGTCATAGCGCCTCTCTGAGATAGCTGATGGACGGTCTAATAGAGGGAAGACTTAGAGTTAGAAAATCTTTCAAATGCAGCATCCATTTTGAACCAAAGGATATTTTATATACTAAAAAGACCAGAAAAGGAATTAAGAAATCCTAAAATTGCAAACATAGATAAACATACCTAACTCTATATTGGATCAATAATATAATCACATAGAAAAAATAATACATTTATTTTTTACTCAGGATTGCGACTACTTAATGGATATTAAGGACCAAAATCTACAAAGAAATATTTAATCTTATATAGCAAGTTTGTTGTTGGTAGTGGTTTTGGCATAGTGATTCTAAACTATACTGTATACATCATAGAATAGTGCAGATGATTAATATATTGATGTTCTATAAACCAGATTTCTCACTGTGGTAAACTAGAGACACAACTATGAAGTTGTAACTATGATACAATTATGAATTAGATATATCAGTGTGAGTTCCTTATTTGTATATTTTATCTCCATCTACTGAAAGAGCCTAGATAAAATGACAGCTGTAGTAAGCACTCTGTATCAGTCTGGGCCCAATCAGGAGATAGAAATCACATTGTAAGTTAAAGAGGGGGATGTTTAATAAAAATAATTATTAAACTGGAATATAGGATTGACTATAAGATATACAAAAACTCTATATGGTACTCTTTGGCTGAAGGAAGTCCAAACTTGGAAGGCAGCCCCTCCGCAAAGGCTGGGTTTCAGACCTTGTTGATGAGGGTGTAATTCAGTCCACTAGAAAGCAGAGAAGTTTGCTGATTTGCCCAAGCCAGAGCTGGCCTACAATCACTAGACAAGCAGGAAACAACCTTTCAGAATGTAGGTAAAGAGTAGGGCAAGCAGCAAGCAGCAACCAGTGTGTGTGTGTGTGTGTGTGTGTGTGTAGTGTGTCGTCTTGCATAGAAGGAGATGAAAATCCTTTGGTGAGCAGCATACAGCCTACAGAAGGATTTGGCAGTTGTAGGGAGGAAGCCCCGAGGCGCTAGTTTCGTTAGGCCAAGGATGCAAGGTTGCCAGGACCATGCAACCTGGGCGCATAGTTGGGGTACAGGTCCATCCTAGGTCCTTCCACCTGTACTGCTGGTTCTACCATGCCACAGAAGGGTCCTTTCCTCCTGCAATGTCCTTCCAGTGCCCTCTACTGAGAAAGTCAAATATCATGGGGTCTTGAATATTCACTACGCTGAAAAGTATCACCCCACTGATTATGTATAACGGCAAAAGAAAAGAATATTTTTACAAAAGATAAATGCGGAGAACTTCGATTTAACTAAGTTTTCAACATAGCGTTTCCCATAATGGGGCAAACTGACATTATGTGTCTCCTTGATGCAAAGCAAAAGAAAACACACATCATCTCTGTAAGAATCTTACCAAAAACAGTTAACATGAATCTAATCATGCAGAAACAATCAGAGAAATCTGAATTATAGGACATTCTGTAAAACAATTGACCCGGATGCCTCCAAAATGTCAATGTAATGAAATACAAACGAGGTAGTACTCTTCTGAATTAAATGGCATCTTAGAAACATGACAACTGAATGCAATACATAATTCTGGAGTTTTTTAAAAGGCATAAAAACATTATTTAGAATATTGGGGCAATTGAATATGAGAATATTGCTAAATTAATAAATGCGAGTGATATTTTGGTTATATATTTTGTTCTTAGGCAATCTATGCTGATATACATGATATTGTAGTTTACTTTTGGACAATTTAGCAAAAAAAACACATATATGCATATATGTACATAGAAAGAGAGAGAGACATTATGCACAAATGTGGTGATTAGTGACAAAATGTTAGTGAATCTAGGTGATGGGAATACTATTTTTTTTTCAAAACATGCAGAAACTTTATCCTCACTAATTCTCTCCCCACCCCACCAATACACAGACCAAAATATAAAATATAAAATATAAAAATAATAGTAGATTGAGTCCATCTAAATTAAGTGTAGATAATCCCATGATTTCTGTTTCTGGTGAGAGTATCAGAATTTAAAGCACAATGTAATGACTGATTTACTTAATAATATGCTTGTTTCCCAGAAGTTTAAATTATGTCGTGTGTGTTAATTTAAAGATAATATAAAACATCTAATATAATTTAAAAAAATTCTTAACCAAAATGGTTGCTAAAAGGGGGAAGTTCCTATTACCTGGAAAATTCAGTTATTTAATATCTGCTTATTATATGCTTATTACATCAGAAAAATGAATCTGTATAGTCATCATTTCATTGTTTTTCATGTACAATTGTATAAATTTAAGAAGCTTTAACACTTTGAAGAGAGCCTTCCCAATATGATGTCATCATCTCCAGTGAAGCTTTGGCTATCTCACCTTATCCTTGCTTATAGACACTTGTATGTATTTTTTCTCACCCCTCATAAACAATGGGGCTTTTGTGAACGCACACCATTTATTTTTCTGCATAACTCATAAGACAGTGTATTTCCTGGCACTCCAAAGAGCTCCAAAATTGAAGCAAAATAAAACAAAAACGTAAATACTCTGGAATTGGCAAATTTATACTCTAAGACATTTGTAATTTCCATGGCTCTTTATAACTGCCAATATAAATTATTGCCTTAAAGAAAATTTAAATTCAGAAGATTTTTAATCTTTCCCAAACTTTATGCATTAAAATGCCACAGTTGTTATGTTAGATATCCCGGTGATGGCTGCCAAACTCTCACTAGGATTAACAATGAAATGAAACATGGTTTTGGAACATTACACATCTCCCTCAATAAGAGTTTGGATTGGTTCATATAATATGTGCAAAAATGATTTCTCATTAGTTGAATTAATACTGCTGTCCTTCAGCATATGCCTTTCCATGTAATTCCTTTGTCACATAATTCGACTTCTATGGAGGATAGCTTTTTATTTCAATTATTTTCTCATCGAAATGAGAAGCTTCTCTAATTTGTCTTTTGCAGATGTATCAATTTCCTAAGATATTCTCAAATTCATTGACATATCTACCATTGAGAAATGAGATATAAATCTTGTTCTCTTGAACCTAGACGGGCCTTAGTGACTCTTATAAACAGTAGAATGTGGTAGCTATGACACCTCTGATATGACCTCTGAGACTAGGTAATTAAAGACAATGCTGCTGCTGCTGTGCTCAATGAGGCACTTACTTTCAGAGCCTTGAACTGTCATGTAAGAAATCTGACTACCGCAGAATCAGCATGCTTTGAGAATTCCAGGACACAAGGAAGGGCCCTGCATCAGGCACCAGAAATAGGAGTGAAAGACACATCCATATAATTCCAATCCTCCGCCACTGACTTATCTCCACTACAGAGTTTCCCTTACTGATGCCTTAGGCATTTTGGGACACAGGCAAGCTATTCTCACTGGAGCCCATTTGAATTCCCAACCATAGAATCTAGGAGCATTTTATTATATTTGTTTTAAGCTGCTACAGTTTTTTTTTTGTAATTTGTCACATAGTAACAGTATCTTGACAAGAGGATCAAGTTAACACTTTATTTTGCTAGAGGGATTAGTGATGAAGTTCTTACTTTGCACAGTATTTTATTGTATAACCTGGGCAAGCTACAGAACTACACAAAAACAAAAACAGACCATATGAATCACAGGGATCTCTAGAAATTTGTATGAGTAACTATACTGATTTCCCAACCAAATTCATAGGGGCATATAAGCAGCTTCATGGCCACCAAGTGACAGGTGGTTGACCACTCATGCATATGCCCATGCTTGAACGGTCAGCACTGCTGACTGGACTTCATTAGTCCCCAAAGTACACTGCAGGAGCTTTCTCACTAGGTATCAGCAATTTCTAATTGCAAAGGCAACAATAACTTTTTAAATTACCAGTGTTAACTATATATTGGATGGAATAGCCAAAGCGATATAAAATAACTTTTCTTCTCTGGTATTTGGTTTATTTCACTGTGTTAGTATCAGGTTTTGATATCAAGATGACGTGGGCCTCATAGAATGAGCTGGGAAGTGTTCACCATTCCTCTACTTTCTGACAATGTATACGATTAAATTTACTGTTAGAATTTGCTGGTAAAGCTTTTTAGGGTGTCAATTTTTCTTTACATAAAGGATTTTAGTTATGAATTCAGTTTTTATAACACATATATACACATTCAGATTTTTTCCATCTCATATCAGTTTAAGTTATATTCTTCTAAGAATTTATCCACTCTAAGTTGTTGAGTTTACTGAAATAATATCATTTATGATATCCCTCCTTTATCTTTTTAATATCGGTAGGATTTGTAGTGATTTCTTTTCTTCTATTCCTGATATTGGTAATTTTTTGTTGAGTTTTACTTTCTAAATCATTCTTGTCAGGGGTTTATCATTTTGGGGGATCTTTTCAAAGAACTAACTTTTGGCCTTATTAATGTTCTCTATTGTTTGCTCATGTCTATTTTTTTAAATTAAAAAAAAAATTTTTTTGGTGACACTGGTTAATGAAATCCAGTAAGTTTCAAGTGTATGATTTAACAGCAAGACATATATATTGCATTGTGTATTCCCCTCCCATAGTTAAATTTCTTTCTGTCACCACATATTTGACCGCTTTTACCCTATTTACCTCTCCCCTTTCCCCTCCCCCGACCCACTGGTAACCACTAGTCTATGGTCCATGTCCATGAGTCTCTGTTTGTTTGTTCTGTTCATTTGCTGCTTTTAGGTTTATATCCTACATATAAGTGATATCACATGGTTTTCAACTTTTTCTGTCTATCTTGTCTCGCTTAGCATGATTATCTCGAGGTCCATCCATGTTGTCACAAATGGCAGTATTTCATCTCTTCTTATGGCTGAGTAATATTCCATTGTATATATACCACATTGTATATGTACCACAGCTTCTTTTGTTCATTTCTATTTTATAGATAATTTTGCTCTAATCTTATTCTTTCTACCTGTGTAATATGAGTAAAATAAAGATACTTAAATTTTTTAAATGTATCCACATGTTTACCCTTTCTTAATGCTCTTCATTCCTTTCTGTGGATCAGGACTTCTACCAAGTACATTTCTATTCAGACTAAAGAATTTATTTTAGCAATTTTTTATGCTGTAAGTTTGCCAGAGAGGAATCCCTCACTTTTTTTCTCTGAACATATCTTTATAATTATTATACTCCTATTTTTCTTTTTTCTTTTTTTTAAAACTTAAGACTTTGAATATACCATTTCATTTTCTTCTAGCCTTTGCTGTTTATGATTTTAAAAAAATGTGCCATAATCCTTATCATTCCACTGGATATACAATATGTGTCTTATTTTCTGGCTGCTCAAAAATATTCTATGTCTTTTTTTTTTTCAGCAGTTTTATGATTATAATCCTAGCTGTGCTTTCTTTGTATTATCCTGCTTAAAGTTTGCTGACCTTGAATCTGTGGGTGAATATATGTAATCCATTTTGGAAGGTTCTTAGTTTCTGTTAGTCCTTCTGTTACACTCTTTCCCTACATGTTTCTAGGATTCTAAGAACATGAATATTGTGCTACAGATATTAGATGCTCTGTTTCATTTGTTTTTAGACTTTGTATTTGATTTGAATAATGTCTGCTGTTTTCTTTCAAAATCACTCATCTTTTCCTCAGCTGTGTAGAATCTGTTAAGTTCATTGAATGAATTATTTGTTCATAGTATTACATATTTCCTTATTAGCTTCGACTCTTTGTAAATTTTTACAATTTATAGTTTTATGGTTTCTATCTTTCCATTTTTTATATTTTTCCTGGCTTTAGTGAACATCTACACCTGTTCACACATGTTGCTCTCCTTTGGCACTAGATCCTTTAGGCTATTTATCCTACTTATTTCAAAGTCATTGATTAGTAATTCTAGCATTTCAGCCATCACCGTGTCTGTTTATATGGAATATTTTTCTGTTTTTCACCAAAGATCATTTTTTTAATTCTTGTTTTATGTAATTCTTTATTTTATGCCAGGCATTGTGTATAAAAGGACTTGTGCATAAAAGAACAATAGAGACCAAAATAATACTCTTTAATCCCAAAATTGGATATGCCTCTTCTCTTGCATCGTGAGATTGGGCAACACATTCAATCCAATTAGTTATTAAGTGGGGTTTGAACTTTGCATCAACTTTAGTTAGATTCAGTTCATCATTGGCTTTCAATATTTTGCATCTGGGATCAGGAATTTTACTTCAGAAACATTTGTGATCTGAGCATGGTAAGATAATGGACATTTTGTGCTTTTCAGGCTGACTACCATCTTTCCAAACTGTAAGAGATTGCTCTTTGCTTTGTGGCTTTGTTGCCAGATTTTTGGTTCTTCATACATTCCTTTTTGCTCACCAGTACTCATCAGGAACTTTCTGCACATCACACTGTCTCTCAGCCCTGCTGCCCTTTCTTTCCTAGTCTCCAGAGAGCTACCATAGGGTACTCACTGGTTATTCTCTCAGCTTTCCTGCCCAGCCCTCAGCTTCAGCCACTGGCGAACTGTCTTGGGAGGACAGTGGTGCCTTGAGGGAATTTTTAACCAGTGATTGCCCTGCCCTCAATTTATGGAGGTCAGTTGCAGTTCATTTGATAAGGATTTGCTTTGCCTTGGAGTGAATTCTCTCATTTCTCCAGTTCTAAACTCAGCCTTCAGATGACTGCTGCCCGGATTTGGGTAAGAGCCCATACACCTTGGGGATTATCTCTCTCAGTTCTCCTTCTTTGCCCTGAGCCTTCAGTGTACTACTCCTGTGCATTCAGTGAAAATTTGTTGGAAAGGTTTGGCAGGTCAGGGCAGACTCGCTCTGTGGCTGAGGCACTTCAGGATTCTAATCTATTATGTCGTCCTACTCATCGCCATTAAAAGTTTACTAAAACTCTGGCTGACTCCTTCTATGGCAGATTTCCTCTCCTACCACTGCTACATAGGCGTGAGAGAAAATATTCTAAGATCTTGTAACTTTCTGGAACTTAGTCTATTTGGATTTATTTGAATCCTCAGCTCTCCTGTAGGCTTAGGAATTATGTCTGTCTAAAAGAATTATGTATGCCCGATTTATTCAGTTTGCTAACATTTTGTTAAAATGGGTATAACCGTTTTTGAGAATTTTTATACACTACCTAGAAGTAAAAGCTCTGATGCTTTTTTAAAACACTTGTAGAAAATAGCTTATTGTTCCTTTCAAAAAGGTATACCCTATTCCAGTAGCTATCACTTATATAAGGACCAAGTTTGTCTTCTGCATATAACTATGAAATGTAGTTCCTTGGACATATTTCTAACTCAGTGGCTAACAAAGGAGAAAAATTATATCTTTTTAGAGAATAACATACCTTCATTAGTTATCTATTGCTGCTATGACAAATTATAACAAACTTGTTGACTTATAAACAATAGAAACAAACAGTCTTACAGTTCTATAGTCAAGTTGGTCACATTTGGCTAAAATCAAGGTTTCAGCAGGGCTATGCTCCTTCTGGAGGCTCAG
>NW_024344432.1:69569-142105 GCF_902729225.1 Pteropus medius
CGTGAGGAACTAGGCATTTGGAGAACAACATGCAGGTATGGGCCAGAGAGAGAAAGTAGAATCTAAAACCAAATTAAATTAACTAAATAATTTAAATAAGGCTCAAATCAGTAAATAGTTTAGCCATTTAAAGTCAGGGATATTTGACATAGGGTTTATGTCTAAAGTTAAAGGTCAAATTTCAGAGGATAGAGAGAAATGCAAGTGTAGAGCTATCTTTCAATTATGAGCTCCCACTTAGTACACCTGCAGAGCTTTATACCAGGGCCCCATCCCTGCATTTTCTCTTTTGTGAGTCAGAACAATTCAGACAAATGTGTTTCTTATGATTCCAATGTACAGCCATTCTTGAGAATTTTTACATTAATTTATAATTTAAAATTTCAGAGTCCATGTCACAAAATGAAGAAGTGAATAGTTAGGTGTATCAATCAGCATTAACTGAAGTTAAATATGTGAGGATTTAAATTACACTATCTGTGATTTTTCAGACTGTCTCATGTTTCACAAAGGCCAATTGTTGGCATGGTCATATTTTGGAGAACAGGTGCACATCCGGTCAGAGGTGTCAGTAGTGAAGGAAGAGTACCCTGAGGACTCATTTTATTTTATAAAATATTGTAGAGATGAAATGCATTATTTGACATTATGGAGAAAAATAAGTAAGTTGGTAGATTAACTTTTTTTCACTTTAAATCTTTTGTTTGGCTTTATCCATATTTAGCACCTAGGAAAATGCTTCACATATCAAGAGTCAACATTGCCAAGCAAATATAGAAATAACTGCCATAAAAATTCTACCATTCAGAATTGGGGGTGTGTGTTATACATTAAAAAAATAAGGCCATCTTGTTTACTCACACTTCTATAACAAATTATACATAACTACAGTAAGAATAGTTATTCATATACTTGTAATATGTAAATATAGCTTTTCCCATTTTCTGAACTGCTATAATGGTTTCATTCTGTTTGTAATATAATGATGAATATATATATATATAAATTAAAATATATGCTACACAAAGGACATATATGAATTAGCAAAAAGCAAAGCAGTACTACAAGAGTTTGTATTGTTAAAGTTGTCTTGCACTATAAAAGGCACTTTTTAAAATCTAAAATTTGTAGTGTCAAATATTGATTTCTTTATTCACATTATACAGTAATATACTTTCGAACAATTATAAGTGGTTCTTAAAAAGTCCACTAATTTATTTAAAATATGATTTAGTTCACACACACATCCCTTTAATCACACACATTTTCAATCAATATCTAACATTTACCAAAGCAATTATGTTGTACACAATAAGGATATTCTTCTCATATTTGTCTGGAATTACAAAGTATCTCTTGAAAGACTTCTTTAGCCTCTAAAAATGTTTTCCTTTTTTAAACAAAAGTAGGATGTTTACTGTGATAGCATGATACAATTAAAAGCACAAAATAATTGTCATTCTACTCAGCAAGCATAATTGTCCTTTGCTTTTATAACATCTCACCCTCTTTAAGGCTGCCAACAATTGGGTTTTTCTCAGGGACATACATAAGAGGAGATAGAGCTCATATTTTCTAATGTATGTGGAAGACATTACATATGCAGCCATTCAGCTCTGTTTTTCATTGGTTAAATACCATATTCTGCATTTACTTACTTTTTGTGTATTATTGTCATTTCTCTTATTATAATCACTGCTTTCTGCTGTCATTATTTTGCATGCCAAATATTAAGATTTTCCATCTGCTGTTATTCTGTTGGTGTTTCTGATGTTTTAATCACTCTTAATTTAAAAACAAACTTGTACACATTTTTATCTTTGTTGATTTTTATCACATCTCTCATAGCATTTTCTAATGCTAGGGGGAAAATGTTGCTTTGTCAATATAATCAGTTTTTATGTTAAAACAAAAGAGACAATTTTCTTTAAAAAATGTTTTTAGTTCCAGTGGGACTACACATTTGTAAATATTCTTAAACTCTGCCCTATTATTTCCCTCCACTAAAATATGAAATTATCTAACACATCTACCATAATTGCTCTACTTCTGACATTTTCTGACTTACACGAGAAGGAATGTAGTATGTGAAAAGTATGAACCAGACAGATTTAGGTTAAATCCTTGCCTCTGACAATGAACAGTTGTATGACTTATAACAAGTTTATTAACCTCTCTAAATGGGGAAACATGGCTACCTTTCTAAGAACTTATGATGTTTAAATGAGAGAATCAATATTCCAGCAACATTAAAGCTTTATCATAATGCAGTGAGTAAAGCCTAAGAAAGTCAATCCACATTGAATCCACATGATAAAGTAATTGTGAATTTAATGAAATAGTGACCAGTGCCAACCAGCACACCTAGCTGCTGGGTGATCCTGGATTTCACTTGCCAGATTCAAACCCACCCAGTCCTGCCTGCATCTTGATGTCACCTGACGCGGTTTGTATGTTTTGGCTTAAATATCCATGGGGATATAAATATCCACGGGGTCCTATGAGTAAGGTGCCATATACAAAATAGGAAGACTAGTCAAATTTGAATTTCAGATAAATAAGAATTGGTTTTTTTTGTATGAGTATGTCCTCCAAGTAGTGCATGGGAAGGAGAGAGAAAGTGATAACATGGAAAGATCTTTGACTAGTTCTATAACTAAGTTTGAACAATAAGGCAGTAGGTTCATAGGGGTTGGGATCATCATCATTTCCAGGCCTAGACTGAAGGATGCTGCAAAACTCCACAGAAGTCCCACATCCTATATGGTGACACATTTGATATGTCATGGGAAGGATAGCAAAGTGTGGCAGATGATTTGTTACGGGACCTTAAATTTTTGTGTGTGCCACAAAGACAGTCTTGTGCTTGTAGATTTCTCAAAATAATGTTTTAAATACCTAATATATGCTAGATTATAAAGGAAACCAATTATATCAAACTAAAGTTATCAAAATAATTTACAACAAATTGTGATATTGCAATAATTTGCTTTTAATGAAGACATTAAATAATAAGAACTAGTAGAGTATCTAAATATCTCTGTAATTTCAAAATAGTGATGAGTAGAAACAATAATTCAAGTTATGTGAAACAATTGTAGTATGTTGTAAAAATTATATCTATTGGTGAAAAATTAAGAGGTACTGTTAAAGCTACTAAGGTATGTTGCCTAAATTTGTAATTGAAGGAAATGTCAATTTCACTTGGATATTTGTGAGAATAAAGATGTAGAAATTTTTTAAGTCGAGTATATAGACCCCATGAATTCTAACCATAGACCCTGTAGGGTATAGCTACCCCAAATTAAAAATCTCTGAGGTAAAGCACTGGCTCCTCCTAGCCTAGCACCCCTTCCAATATTTTATTATGAAAATTTTTAAATTTATGGCATCGGTGAAAGAGTTTTACAGTAAATACCTGCATACCCCTCCATAGATCATATCATTAACATTTGACTATGCTTGGTTATCATCTATTTATCCCTTTAGCCAGCCCTCAGCCCATCTTATTCATTGATGCAATACAAAGTGAATTGCAGGCATTTCTACAAATCTCCCCTAAATATTTCAGTGTGAATATTCTTATTTATTTGCTGTTAATATTTCTTCTGAGGTAAAAGTCTCATACAATAAAGCACAGAAATTTTAAGTGTACACTTAACTAAATTTTGACAATGCATATATTTGTGTAACCCAAAATCTGTCAAAACATAACATAAATCTCCCTATTTTCCTTCACGGTCCCCTGACCTGGCTCCTTTTTTTACGTACAGGTGATTCAGAGGTTCCTATGTGCCACCTTGCCACCCACTATGAAATCATAGAAAGAAGCCGAAGTGATGGGTAGACTATTAGAGAACTGGGGTTTTAAAGATAACTGCATCAAAGCTGAAGGTCTTGGCATTAGGATGTGATCACAGGACCATAGAGTCAGCAGTTCTAGATGATAGGGTTTGACCAAAGGGAGGCAGTTCCCACCAGCTCAAGGATAGCAAGGCACTACCATCTAAAGGCAATCAGGCAAATCTGACCTCCTTTCTGTGGCCAAAACATGGCTATATAAGACTACTATATTTAGTAGATCAGGGTTGTGGTAACTGTCAGACATTGTTATTAATGTAGTCATTCGGCCACAAATAATTAAGCAGCTAGGGTATCTCTAAAACAGATGTGGCTTTCCTGATTATTCAGGTAAAACTGACCCTTTTAAATTTAGGGCATAGGTGAAAGTTTTACAATAAATACCTGCGGACCCATTTCAAGTGAACACTTATTTATTTAATTGTTTCTATGCGTTGGGCCCTGCTAGAGTGGGTTTTGTTCATTTAGTCACTGTTCCAATATTGATCAAATGGATTGACAACTGACTGGAGAGAAAAATAAACAAGGATTTTACTCACATAAAAATTACTTCTTTCCCTTTCTATAATACTTAATTTAATTAATTTTTTCCTTAATAAAATATAGAGATTTACCTCCTAGCTGTAGTGGGACCATTAAAGATTCAGCCATAAGCCTCTGAATGATAGTTTTGGGTAGTTTTAAAATATGTGGTCTTTCAAATTTGACTGCTTGGATGTGGATTCAAGTTTGTCCTCATACTGGTAATGTGATCTCTTAGTCAATTTATTTAACCTCCTCCCTGTGTTTGTTTCATAATCTGCAAAAAAAAAGGGGGTAATAAAAGTCCCAGATGAGACGACTAAATGAGTTAATGCATGGAAATTACTCTGGACACATATTAACTGCCTGATGCTGCTAGCTATATTATTATAAATGATTCTGCATCCTAAGTTAGTAACTCTGGCTAGTAATGCACCTTAGAGATGCGGCTTTGAATTGAATAAAACCATGAAGTCAACTTCAATATAGTCTGGGGCAGGTGAAGAGGACTTAATTCAGTTCAAACAACAAAGCTTTTATCCTAGGGGATGCCAAGAATCTGTTTCTGGGGTACCTTAGCCCTGTGGACCCACATCCACTGGATATATCTCTTTGAAGGTTCAACTTTTACTTAGAGTCATAGTAAAATAGAAAAAAAAAAAGCTGGAAATGAAAAAAATATAGATTTGAGCTCTATCCAGAGTTAATAAATACATAAAAATATATCTTGAGTTCTATGGGTCTTTTCCCTCATTTTTCTAATGAGAGAGCATCTAGGAAAATCATCAAATGACTAGCATTTGCAACATCGGAGAATGAAGGACATAAACAACGTGCCGTTTGGGAAACACACACCCAAAAGACAATGTTTAAAAGCTTTGATATTTTTGTTTGCTTTGTGTGGAAGACAAAGATATGAGGATTAAAGCATTTCTAAGCTACTGACATTGCTTCCAGCAGTGACACTTTTTCATAGACTACACCTTTAGTGCACTATAGCTGACACAGGTGATGATGTTATCATATGCATTATTTCTCAGCTATAACCAAGCACCATGAAATGTTCTATAATATCAAGCCCAGAAGGATGGGAGTGTTTCCACTCTAGCCAAATGAATCATCTAGATAATTCACATTTACCCTTTAATTACCAAAGTCTTAGATTTAAAGAAAAAAATCCAAGAGATATTTTAACAATACTATGGTGACTTCAAAAATATATCAAAATTGATTGTGAACTGTTTATAAAAAGTGAAGATTAAAAGGATGTGCATCAATGTTTTTACCATTGTTAAAAGGTAGCGATAACCTGAAGTGGGTGTTAGAATATGTGTGACTCCTTATGCCTACCTGAAATGTACCTACATTGCTCTTTTATACTGAATTTTTCTCAAAATCTTAAATTGTTGTTTGATATCTCACACACTTTCAGTTTAGCAGTTATTATTTCTGACAATCATCGGTGTGCCAATTTTTGAGCTGCAGCTTCATGCTTTCCTAAGCTTCTTAAGTAAAACAATCCGAAAACCAAATATTATAGAAAAATATTTAAATAAAGAGAAAAGAAGGTATGAGTGATGGCCTGAGAGGATTTTTTTTTTTTATGTTAAGGATACTGAATGTATGACATTGATTTCAAATGCTCAGAAGCTTTAAAAATATTTTTATATTTCTAAGATACATTCTTGAAATACAAGCCTCGTATAAAAATAAGACTTACATAAGTTTGCATAATGTGCTGTAGTATAACTAGGTATTTATTTCCTTTGGATTCAGCGATCAAACGGAATAAGAGCTTTTTGGTTCATGTATTATATCATTTAAACATTGGATTATCTAAACGTGAAGATGGAAAGCAGATACCTATTCTTTTACGCAAAAGGTCACGAAATCACTTAAGAGCTCCAGGCATTACAAAAATAATAGGCAATATAATGAAAAAGGTGAATTTAAGAGCATTGAAACTAAATGCCAAAACTACTTTCCACTCATGTAACTTCTATGGCTATGAGATTCACTGACCAATATGTATGAAAATGATCCTTTCAGCATGTTCTTGAGACCCTGATGGTTTCAAATATATATTTATATTTAGAATATGTATCTCCTATGTATATTTGCCATATATATGTCTCCTATTTATATCTTCTACATATATATGATATGTATATATGACATATGTCCAAATGATGTGCTAATCCACAGCATTAAAATCTTTATATTTTTAAAGAACCAGACATAAAATTTATGCAAATGCAAACTGATAGATTGTAAAAATTTTTACTTATCGCTTTTTGTAAGAAGAATTTGTGTTATTTTGTTATAATTACCTTCTATCATCCCACCTCACTGTTTATATCTTTCTGAGGGAGAAAAGATCTTTAGTTTCTAATGAAATACTATAGAAACAAAATAATTTCAAAATATCATTATACTATAATAATTATATGAAATAACTCCATTAATCTCTGTAATTGTTATATCCCAGAATCTAATCCGTTGTCATTTTTAGAAATGTTTTTTCAAGTTCCAGACCATTTTAATATGCAGCTTATCAGAAATATTGTCTATATCATCCATATTATTAGAAACTCAGAAAGTATTTATTGCCCAAAAATTTAAAAAGGAAGAATTTCAGTTAATTTGTATTTTCCTCTTTTGGTATGATGATATGATTGCAAGACAATTCTAAAAACCCTTGTTTTCTATACTAACGTAGTTTTCTTAAAACTTTTGAGGTTAACTTGGAAATTTATTGTCTTTAAGATTCTGTCTTCATGGAGAAAAAAATCATTAATTATTCCAGAAGTTTAGAAGATGATTTCTAAACCTCCTACCTGTGATCCAAATATATTTCATTCTAATTTAAACTAATGAGGCAGAACTGTCCTATCTCTGAAAATTGTGTTCTGATATAGCCAAGTCTCTAGGATACTTTAAAAGAAAACTTTTAAAATGTAGAACAGCAAAGGATATTAAAATGTGAATACTTCTATAACAAAAACAAAGTTGAAATATGCTGAAGAATAAATATAACATTGAGAATTGAAGAGATATAATGACCTGCCTTAAAATAGTTAATTTTGTTTCTGTCACAGCCAATTTTCTTAACAGTATTTCTTGGCATTCCTATTTATTTTATTCTATCCTTAGAAGTCAAATAACTACACTTACTATAATTTTCTCTTTTAATTGCGACAGTGGAAAATAGTAAGTAATAATAGTAACTAAAGTTGTTTAATGTTTACTTTATATAGGAACAATTTCAAGTGTTTTATAAGTATTAATTCATTTAGCCGATGTGACAACCCTATAAGTATTATATCAATTTTGCAGGTGAAGAAACTGAAGGATAGAAAAGTTAAGTAATTTTTCCAAGGTTATAGTGGTAATAAGCCATAGAAGTAAGTTTGAACCTGGATAATTTGGCTCCAAGTTCTACACTCTAAACCTGGAGTCCCTAATCCTAACCACCGAGATGTACTGGGTACTGGTCAGTGGCCTGTTAGGAAAGAGGCCACACGGCAGGAGGTGAGCAGTGGGTGGGCAAGCGAAGCTTCATCTGTATTTGCAGCTGCTCCCCAGCACTAGCATCACTGCCTCAGCTCCACCTCAGATCATCGGGCATTAGATTCTTATAGGAGCACTGGTCCCTGGTGCCAAAAAGGTTAGGGACCGCTGGCCAAGAGGACTCAACAATGTGATTCTTCCTGGAATCAAATGCTTATTCCCCATTTCACTTCCACTCTTACTGCTGGCAGTTCTTAGAATAACTGCTTTGTGCCTGGGGCCAGCCAGTAAGGGTTCAGAAACATTCGGTTTGGTCTCAGAGTCCCCAACACATTATGACAGTTTTAGACAACTTAATCTATAGATTCCATACAGTCTCCATTAAAATGACAGCACATTATTCTGTGGATATCAACAAACCGATTCTAAGTTTATATAGAGAGGCAAAAAACTCAGAAGAGCCAATGCTATATTGCAGAAGAAAAACAAAGTTGGAGGTGGAATTTATTCTTCCACAGGCAGAATTTATTCTTCTTCAGGGAAACTTGTTTTGCTTTTAGGGCTTTTCAACCAATTGGATGTGGCCAGCCCAGATTATAGAGGACAATCTCCTTTATTGAAAAGCCACTGACTGTAGATGTTAACCATATCTAAGATACCTTCACAGTACCACCTAGATTAGTATTTAACTAAGTAACTGTACTATAGCCTAGTACCCAAATTGACACATGAAACTATCACAATCAGATATGTATTTTCCAAATATTTTCTCCATCTGTAGCTGATCTTTTTATTTTCTCATAGTATTTTTCAGAGAGAATTTTTTAATTAAAAAATTAAAAATAGAATTAAAAATTTTTAAATTTATTTTAATTTAATTTAATTATGTAATTTAACAGTCTATTAAATCTTTTTTTTCTTTCATGGATTATGCTTTTTGTGAACTATGCAAGAAAATCTTCGCCTAACTCGAAGTCACAATTATTTTCTCGTGCTTTCTTCTAAGAGTCTTATAATTTTTAGTTTTACATTTATCCTTATGTTTCCTCCATTATGTTGCCCTTACACTTATGTCAAACCTTTTTATCAGGTAGTGTGATTCCTCCACATTTTGCATTTGGCATTTCCATATGCAGTTTATTTTCCTTTCTCAGTTACCACCGTGCTGTGCTCTCTGTTGTCCAGTGCTTAAAAACTGTTGTTTCATGTAATTGGTTTGGATTTCTACTTTATTGTAGGCTTTCTATTTCTCCAAATGAACACATTCCTCTCCACTTCCTATGGTGATGCTTAAACTAGGCTGATACTAGAGTTTCAGTGATTAATATACTTTTACTAAGGGTTAGAGGTAAAAGAGTAATGACCCAATGGAAGGGCAAGACACTCTGTACACTTTGTATGATAGATAATACTATTTTCAAAATCTGGCATAGGGAATTCCTAACCCACAGTTTTTGTTTTTGTTTTTGTTTTTTTTCTCTGAGTGTTGGCTTCCTGTATTGGAACTCCTTTCTTAGAAATGAAGAGATAGCTAATCATTTCTCTCATATCCTCTTTAATCCACTTTCAGATTCTTTCAATAAGCTGGTCTCCCAGATACCAAGGAAATCTAAAAATATCCTTAAAAAATTCTACAAATAAAATAACTATGTTGCATTAGTATTCAGAGCAGTATAAGCTCCCTATATTTCTGAACTTAGCCATTTTGGATTTTTCTTTTGCTTGATCTGACTCAAGGCCCTTTCAACTGTATTTTCCTAAAGAAAAGTACTTTCTACACTCAAAATTATTTCAAGATTCCATCTTTAGCAATACACAGAGCCTTTGAAATGGCACTTTTTCTTGCAGAAACTCTTAGGTCTTAGATAAATTTCTTAGGCAAAACTGAAGGTCAAGGCTCCTGTGCTTCTTTCCTTAAATGTATGTGTGTTGATCAGGAGTGGAGAAAGTTTATCTTCCTCTTTCCTGAGCAAACACCAGAGGTAGTAGTTTTGTTTTGTTTTGTTTTGTTTTGTTTCGTTTCCATAATGTTATATTACGATAAGATTCCACTTAGACAGGGAAATAAAAAATAGAAAAGTCTTTTGCATAAATAGGGCTTAAAAAATAATATAATATTATTACACTTTTGACAACTTGCCAGATAGTTTTACTTAAAAACTAAATCACCTATTAAACAATAGGATATTTGTTGTAACAATATAAATAGCATGTGTACTATTTTCTTATTAACATGTGTTTTATTTTCCACTGGGAGGAAAGAATAAACTCTGTGTGTTTGAAAATAGACTCAACCATCAAATAATGAACTTCAACACAACTGGAAACCAAATAAGTATGCCATTGTATTACTCAAACCCTTTTTATCTTTCTTGTGATTGTTACCATTTAGTCATCAATTCCAATTTTAGGAAGCTTTTAGAAAAGTATATAAAATCTTCTGTTTCTATAAGTATTTTATATATAATCAAAATTTCTATAAATATATATTTTTCATTCATAAAAAAATTGGTTGGTATATTCTGCAAATTTTCTTGAACACTAAATATAATTGTAACCAAAGGTTCTGTCTTAGGCCTAGATTCTCTCCTCTGGTGACTTTATCCACTTTGACATCAACCTGACTTCCTTTTTCTAAAGGTCTTGACTCAAGTTTCCTAAGGTTTATTTGATGTTCCTGCTTCATGAACAGCATTTCAAATGTTAAAATTCATTATATTTCCTACTAAAGTTCCTTATCCTTTTGGTATTCATAGATAGATAGAAAACATCTTTTTTTGCCATTATTCAGAATTAAAACTTTAAAATCAGTGGTGATTTTTTTCTTTTCCTTTGATCTTCACACTATTAGTTATCGACTCATGTAGAATCTACTTTCCCAGTCTCTTTTCATACTCTTCGTTTCTTTCCTCTCTCACTCATCTTTGTGCTATAGGACCTCTTTCTCTCCTAGATTGTTACATAAACGCTCTACTGGTTTTCAAATTCAGTCTGTATTAAGTCAACGTGATAAGCTAATTGTCCTTCGTCACAGCTCTACTATTATTATAAATATGTTTTTAAAATGAGGAGGGAAATGGACAATGTAAAAAGGACTAAAATTAAATTTAGAGAAATAAAATTTACAACATATAAAATAAGTTTCACTGGATGGGATTACAGCAGAATAGACCTACATGAGAAAAGGTCAAAGGAGATCAATGCTTAGCAATAAAAATTGTCCCAAATGAATCACAGATAGAGGGAAACAGAAAGTCTTAACAGTACTTCAGTGAACTATATAATATTATTAAATAGTCTAGAGTATATGTAATTGGTGTCCCAGACAAAAGAGTAGGGCAGGGTGAGAGAATAAAAAAATTACGGAAATGATATCAAATATTCAGAGATTTGAGAAACTATAAACTGATAGATTCAAGAACCTCAGTGAATCACAAGCAGGTTGAACACACATGCACACACACACACACAATACACACACAATGGACAGACACACACACACAAGCACGTCATAATAACATTTCAGAAACGCAGTGATATAAAGGAAATCTTTAACGTAGCCAGCAATTCCACTCCTAGGCATTTCTCCAAGACAACTCAGACAGGAAGTAATTTGCATTAATAAGTCAAAAGTGCCTGATACTGGAATGATGGAGAATTATAATTTCTTGGCCTTAGGAAGTAAGAGAGGGCCTCAATCTTTGAAAGATGAGACAACTGGGAAGTGTATAAGAATGTGAATCCTGTTACTAGAAAAGAGGTAGAAGATAGAAATCTGATTTCAAGGTTCAGGCAACAATTCACATTAAAAGCAAGGTTGATTTAATATTGAGTCACCCAAGAATCAACCTAGACATAGTCCCACAGATTCTTCCCAACATAGGAGGCAAGTGGGAAGTTAATTATATTGTATTAGGTTTTACCTAAATTTCTCCTATCTCACAGAGAATTCTGGAATCTTTGTTGCAAAGTTATGGAGAAAGGAAAAAGAAGACTTGAATAGTTGGAACCAAGATGACTAGTCTGAGAAGTTCGTTTAGAGTAAAAACAGTTTTTAGGATCTCTTGAGTCAATAGTTCATAACACGCTGTCTGATAGGGTATACATTTGCAGAGTATGAGAAATATATGGTTACTCATCTAGCTGCAGGGAGGTGAGCAGGGGACCAAAGAATGTGAAGAAATAGTTAATAGATCCAATGTCATTCTCCAAGGAACTGTCTTGCTATGCATTTACAGAAATTGGTTGGATAGATAGTATTGATATGACTCAGGAGATCCTTTCAATTTGAAACAGGACTCCAGACACGTAACCAGAGGTATCAGAAAGCAGCGCCCAATTTCCTTTCTAAATAATTCATTTATTTTTAAAAGTTCTCTTTAAAAAAATCATAGGAAAACCAGAAAACTGTTCCCTGGCAAAAAACCATGGCATAAGTCATGTTAAAGTGAGAGTTTGAGAACTGGGGTTTGGTGGGTGTGGTGTATCTCATGGTGATATCATACTAGTTTGAGGACAGTAAAGTAACCCCAAACTTCATTTGCTTCAGAGGATAGGGCTCTTGCACACTCAGGCAAGATCAGCTCAGAACTAAGTAATGAAACTGAATGAAGGCCAATCTTTGGAACAGAGGTCTACAAACCCACCAGAGGAAAGTAGAGTTCAAGGTTTGCACCATGTGGAACTGGAGAAGACAAGGCTTGCCATGATCTGAGATAGCCAGGAAGTGTGTGTGGTGGGGGGGCTGACGGTGGATAGGTATGGATGTGTATGTTTCGCATCTCACCTAAATTTCATATCATTTAAAAAATTTGACCTAACTTTTGCTTTCTCTCATTAGTCCCTCTTATTCAATCATGAAATGTGTTTTGGGTGCCATTCTGTGCAAAAGGAATTCTTACAGCCTGCCCTTAACCAGCTTGTCTCACCTCCTTTTGAAATTATATCACATTTTGACCAATGACTCTTCTTGATTAACTAATGTATCTCTTGAGATTTGCTTAAAATAACAGAGATATCACACTTCTTTCCCAAGTCTCAAAAAATGAAGGTTATGTTATGACCTAATGTCCAATACGCAATTAATTGGGCTTTATTTTAGTCTTTAGAAGTCACGCAAGCTCAAAGGAACTCTATGTCTTCTCGCACATGTACCTATGGAATTGCCATGGCATACTTGGCATTTGCTCTCTTCTATAAGAAATTCATACCAAGTTATAAGTTCACAGAGCAAGAACTATATCCATTCTTTAACACATAATTTCTTCTAAAGGACGATGAAGTATAACCATGTGTAATTAATACCATGGTCCTTCTTTTGAAAAAAAAAATTTGAATATTTCAATAATTATTAATCTTGTTACAAATTTTATTTCCTTCTTTGTTACTATCTGGAAGTAGAAGATTATCTTAACCTGTTTAGATATATCTGTATATGTAGTGATAAGTAGAAAGAAATTCTAAGAAAGAGAGTTAAAAGGTAGACATAGATATATTTGTTGTTTTAAATACAAAGCCTGTATTTGCCATAAGGATCAATTTATAGTTTTTTTTTTTTAATTTCATGTGAAGGGAAGCAGAACACACTACTCTAGAATGTGCCACTTTTGTATGAGGATTATTTTGAGCTGAAAACAATTGAGGCCAGCAAACTCAGGAAGAGTTGTTTTACCTCCTCCTTAATGCCTAAAAGAATTTACATGAGAACCTGTACCAGGAAGAGAGCTATTATCAGAGAGAACTTTTTATATCAGAAAGACTATCTGCACGGCAAACATTTGTTAACCAAACATTTGCTCTTCTCATCTTCCTGTGAATTGTCTCCAGGCCCCCTAGCCCCTTCACCTTAGCACAGGATGGTTGTATAAGCCTCAGTTACCTGACTGCCACAGAGTCTCATCGTTATATGGGGCTCCCATATGTATGAAATTTGTTTTTCTCTTGTTAATCTGTCTTATGTCAATTTAATTATTAGACCAGTCAAAGAACCTAGAAGGAAAGAAAGGAAAAGTTTTACACCCCTACACATGAAACTTGATAACAGCTATAGTTTCTTACTATATACATGAAACTTGATAACAGCTATGGTTTCTTACTATAGAGGGTTACAACCACAGTAGGATCTAGTCATTTTGAAGTTTTAAGAGACATGTAACTGTCTTACCTTATTGCTGGAATATTAAAATGATTCAGTACTTTTTCAAGCCATATATTATTCTAACCCAGCTGTGTCTGACATTTCAGACTGATGGGCAAGAATTATGAGTTCTATTGAGCTCAGTTCCCAACAGATATTTAAGTTTCAATATGAGAATTCATGGTGTTTATAGGACCTAATCTTTAAGGATCTGGCCAATTGTCTGCATAGGTTTAAGTCTTTATAAACTTTACTCCAGAATCCTAAAATTACTTATGCAAACAATCAGATGTTATTCTTACTCATATACCTTTTAAATATAATGAAAATAGTAGTAGTAGTAACATTGATACTAATAAATTACATATGTAGGACACTTGCTGAGTCAAAGGACATTATATGAATTATGTTATTTCACCCACAGAATAACCCTATCAAGACATGTTATGAGGATTCTTTTTATTTAAAAATAATAAAACCAATACTTGAAGTCCAGAGAGATGAAGTAATTTTTCCAGGACACAAAGCTAATCAGTGGCTATTTCAATATTCCATTCAAGTTATTTCAATTCTGATCTTGAACTCTGAAAAATGCCTTACTTATTGTATATTCTCATTTAGGAGTTTGGAGAATTAAACAGACTAAAGGATATTAAACCAATCTCTTTTTAATTTTAATTTAATTACATTATTTCTAATAAGCAATATTTGTATCAGCTAATCAATAAAGTTTTATTGTACCCTGGTAACTGCCTGCTAAAGTCTTGGAATATGAAGGTGAATAAGATGAAGCATTGCCTTCAGAGGAATTCAGTCTAAAATGTATTCATTACTTTTAATTAAGCAGGTCACTGAGCACTCTTTAAAATAACACTGTTTAAACACTAAAGTGTAAATACTATTTAAACAGAAATAACAATTAAAAAACACTTATTAGTATGATATTTGCACTAAAATATCCTACTAATATTTTAATCTGGTTTGGCACTAAAATATAAATCCAGAAAATGCATGCTCCATTATAGAAACTTAAACTAAAAGACAAAAAAGTTGAAGACTTGTGTGAAAGTTCTTAATAGTAAAAAATATGGTGGAACCTTGACAGCAAATTGCAATTATTAGAAAACAATGTCGAGAATTATGGAAGCTACAACTCTAAACTTAATTCTAAGCAACAAAAACTAGTTGGTGATATGGACATTTGAGGAATTGTGGAGGACTGTAACATGAGCTTTGGGGATTGGTAAAAGAAAGATGAAACTGAGCATATTTAGATACGGTCAAATTTTAGTAACACTTCAAAAATTCAGAGAAAATAGTAGAATGGCTGGAAATTCTAACAGAGGAAAAGTCTAAGGTGAATGAGAGGCTAAAAGAATGTTTTATAGTATATGACCCTTTTTAAAAAATTATTTATTTAAATTAGTTTCAAGTATACAGTTCATTGATTAGACATCTATATAGTTCATAACACAATCCCCGCAATTGCTCCTTCCCTCCCATGGCCCTCCACCTATCCATCATATTAATGCTGACTGCATTCCCTCTGCCGTGCTCCCCATCCCCGTGACCAACTATCAACTACTAATTTGTACTTTAACCCTTCACTCCTTTCTTCCAGCCCCTCAAACCTTCCTCCCTTCTGTCCATTGCCAAATTGTCTGCTATATTTGTGAGTCTGTTTTTGATTAGTTTGTTCTTTTTGTTCCTTAGATTCCACGTATAAGTGAAATCATATGGTATTTATCTTTGTCTGACGTATTTCATTCAGCATAATAAAGAGGCTAAAAGAATTTTGATTACAATTCTAAATAATGTCATTAAGAAAAAAAGATGATTTAAAAAAATAACTACTGTGGATTCATGTTTGAACTCAGATATAAATAAAACTGAAAAAAACAGAACACATACATATATGTGATTTTTAAAATGTTATTTTTTCTGGGATTAATTGCACTTTGTATATATTTCTATACTTCTTAGGGGGCAGTGTCACATTGTTAAGAAATGACAAAAAATATATGATTGCAATTCAGTAATAAAAAGAAATAAATTACTGATACATACAACAACATGGATGAATTTTAAAAGATTATTTTGGGCAAAACAAAGCAGTCCAATCAAAGCACCCCTCGTGTTTCAATTTATATGACATTCTAGAATAGGCAAAACATATGGTAGTACTAATATTGATACTAATAAATTACATATGTAGGTAGAAATGGGAACAGTGGTTATCTGGGGAAAGAGAGGGGTTGGACCAGAAAGAGTTACTAGAGATATTCCTGAGATGATAGGAATGCTGTATATCTTGATAGGGGTATGTGTTATATGGGTCTGTTTCCCAAAATTTTCCAAAATTTATTGAACCAAACATTTAAGAACTGCACATTTCTTTATATTTAATAACACTAAATGAAGTACTAACTATTTTCTTGGAACTCTACTTGTTACTTTATATGCTTTATCATTTAATTTCAAGTCTTACAGCAACTCTCTGAGAAAGTAACTATTTTCATTTAACAAACGAGAAAACAAAAATTAAGTCACATCAGAGGCAGAATTGGAATCTAGGATAAGCTGCCAGCTGAACATGGACTGTTAATCATGACTCTAGTCTATTTTATTTTTGTCTTCTCTGAGTCACAAGTTAATTGCAATTATATTGGAGAAAGTATTATACCATGTGAAGTTGATTTCAGAAAACAGAATTTTTTAATATAATTGTGTACTAGAATAATCAAATACATTTTAATTCAAAGTTAAAATAATGAATACTATTAGTATAAATGTATAAAACAATTGTTAAGCATAAATAAAATTATCCACTAGAAAGAATTTTACTTATAAGAAAAAACTTGGTAATTATGTTTAGTTTGTGACTGAGTACCTGGGTAAATATTTAAAAAATTAATTTTGAGAGGGATATGAACCAAACATAATGTCTTGTTCACTGTATTTGTATGAAGAACAGGATACCCAATAAAAATAATATAATAAACAGACTGGTAAAATTTTAAAAATATAAATATTCGGAAGTCCCTGGAAATATGATGGAAGAATCCAGAGAAATAGGAATTTGAGCTTGACTCCACATGAAATGTGGTGTCAGTTACACTGCGAAATTTAGCTTTCTGCACTACTACCCAAAGCATTGTCCCACCTAATGTGAAAGATGCAGAAAAACAAAGGTGGGCAGTTTTGTTATCACGTTAGAATTGTGGGTTCGACAGTAGTTCTTAGAAGTGGTAGCAAGTTAAGGTGAAATATGAATGTCTTACACTAGATATACAATAAACAGTTTTCCAAATATATTTGAATGGAAAGCTATTTTGTAGATTATCTTAATGCAGAGGTGTTTGTGGAATACACTTTAGAAATTTAGAGGATTTTGCTGCTCTTACTGTAACCACTCATAGTAACTAAGATAACTAAGAAGAGAGATTGTACTAAACAATCAAGCATGTTTATATTTATCTGAAAAAAAAAACATTTCATGAATATTTGAACCCCAATATTAAGAAGCTTATTAATTCAACCTCAACTACTCTGAGACTCTGCCACACAAAAGGTAACCTTTTGTGTTTACTTTCATTTAATACCGATTTTATACTTTCTAATAAGTTACATTACGTTCTGTTTGTGAAATTTATGATTAATAATTTAGCACAAAATCAAAATCAATACAAGGTGAAAGGTAATAAAAGTAGAATAGCAACAATCTGATATAAATGAGACCAAATCTCATATGTCAATAAGTTATATCTTAAAATAATGAAAGCACATTAGATATGATCACAGAAACATAGAAAAATTGTTTTGAGAAATGAGACAATGGAAGTTATGCATGAGAGTAAAGGAGATATATACCTGATTTTCAGAACAGTAAAAACTGGGTAGTGGGAAGCATAAATGAGGAAGTTCAATGTAAAATCTCAACACTGTTGGTACATAGATTATTGATTTAGTTAATGAGCAACTAGGCTAGAAAAAATGGTAGTAAACAGGAGTCAAATGGAGTATGGAAAATTTTCTTTTTTGGTATATTTACTAGATTGATAACTATAGGAATATTGCAGGTGTCACGTTTTAATCTCAGAAAGACTTATTTTCAGAATGTCTAATGAGATCCCATGGACGAGATTTAAAATAAGATTGCTTGTCCCGCGAACAGTCACAGTGTAGATTAGTGGGTCACTGTCAGTGTGCAGCATGCTGTGGGACATGGTCCTGGTATGTTTCCCTCAGGGCTTTCTGTTTGCAAGGGCAGAGAAACATGTCAATGGGATTCAGGACACGCTACCACCCATATAGTAACATGGTAATTCACTTCATCATATTGACTATTTTAAGCTGAAGGAGTTTGAGAAAACAGCAGATGCAGGAAGGTCACTCTGACCTTCTCCCTCCCTCCTCCCCTGAAAAAGGTCATAAAACTCTCCTGTGAGAGGTGGCCTCCCTAAACCTGGAGGAAAGGAGTATCCTTTATCTCCAAAGACAAAGGGACTCTAAGAAGAATCCAAACAGGACTAGCTATATACTCCCAGTTTGCTACTTACCTCTTATTCTTTGACCCATCATATTTCTATATGACTGTCTATTATTCATCAATCTAGCATAAAAATACTCAGGTTTAACTGTTTCTTCAGGTCTTTATTTCTTAGGAAGGCTCCCGTGTGATGTAAAATTTATATTAAATTAATTTGTATGCTTTTCTCCTGTTAATCTGTCTTTGTCAGTTTAATTTTCAGATCAGGCCAGGAACCCAAGGAGAGTTGAGTTAAACATTTTCCTCCCCTACAATGTAAAACAACGTTCAGGGAGAGTAAAAGCTAAGAGTAATAATAATATAATTGGCAGCAGAAGCAACATTCAAAACATACCAAACACATTGGAATTATATACTAGAGAGAGTCGCCAAATGAAATTTAACTGAGATAAATTGTTCTATAATTTGATTTTAAAATAGTAATTAATCAACATACAAGCATGGATTGACAATTAGTCAAAAAGTCAAAGAATTTAAAATTTCAACTCAATGAGTTCAGTGTAACACAGTTTTTTTTTTAAATCAAACCAATAAATAAAAGAAAATACAAAAAACAAAACCTAACATGTCATAAGGCTACACTAGTAGGATTATATTCATGAGAAAAAGTGAGCTGGTGTCTCTCAGCTTTATATTGGTCAGACTGGATCATGAGTTTTGTGTTCATTTCTAGTAGCACATTTTAAAAGGATCTTTGAAAAACCAGACTGATAGAGAAGTGAAAATACATATGAAGATCATTTTTAAAAATTCAAGATAATACATAATGAACATCAATACAAGTTATGAAGTGCCAGAAGGGAGGGCAGAAAGAATGCCGATAATAAAATGACCCTTCTTTTTATAAATGAAGACACTTTGCCATAGGTATCGTCTCAAAATCACAAGGAGCCTGTTTCATACCCAATTCATGGCATTCAGTGTACTGGTTTCCACTATAGCATACTCTGTTTTCAAATAGCTTACGAATTGTCGTGTGGAAGGAAAATTGGAAAAATATACCTGGCAGATACCAGACTGGGAAAGGATATGGGTTTCCCCTGAATAATACACAAATGCTTTGATCCAGCAATTCAATGGCTAACATTTTCTCTTATGGATATGTTTGCACAAGTGGGCGATGGAAGCGGATGTTCACTGCAAAATTGTCCTGACATGATGATAATATAATAATAATAATAGTAATAACAACAACAACAACAACAACAACAACAATGAAAATAAATGAAAAAAAAAACTAATGTAGGAAGGAGGCAAGAGAACATTTTAAATGTTAAATCAAGCTGTATTCACAGACTTCAATATGCTGATCAGCCCTACAGCCAGACCACAAGAAAACCTACAGAACAAAGAAAGATTTCTGCTGAGATTTCCGCTGGGATTGCTAACAAACCATTTCCCCACACTGTGAAGGGAAAACAGAATCTTTACGTCACACCCTACACAAAATAAAATCATTCATTCCCTATGGCTAAAATAATGGGGAACTTATGATTCAAAGGCTGGCAATTGCCAGCAGGCCTTTCATGATCCATATTCTTACCCTTTCTCGATACATACTCTTATCATTTCTCACTGTATGCTCATATAAAAGGGAAATGGGTAAACAAAGTCTTTAAACTGTAATTCACAGAAACTAAGAATGATAATATAAACTGCATTCCATGACACTTGAGGCTTTTTTCCTTGTCTTGGCTTTCTGCTCTGTTTTCTCTTGTCTTTGCTTTTCCCCTTCTCTAATAAACTTTCTTTTTGACTCTAATCCTGGCATGCATTTGAATCCTTGTACTCAACAAAAAACTCTCTCTCCATGCAGAGCTTGAGTTCCCCCAACTCGGGGTACTTTGCCCTGTCCTGCATCAAAACCAGTCAACAATTGTGTTATATCAACAGTATACATATATATTAATGAAATAATATTTAGTAGCTAGAAAGCCTCAGGTTGAAGAATATGGAGCCTTTTGCAGAGAGAAAAGGAGATTCAGAAGGAATATCATACTTCTACATCAAAAAAGTGATGGAGGGGTGGGGCAGGGGCTAAATAAGGTTGTTGAAGCATAATTGAAATATGTGAAAGTCTTGTGGAAGCAGTATAAGGCCTGTTCCCTTTGGTTTTAAAAAGTCAAAAGGGAACGAAGAAATGGAACATGCAGAGAAATCAATTTAAGGTGAATAGTAAAAAATTTTTCTAATCCTTAAAACTGACCAAAAATGTTTTGGTTGCCTGAGAAATGAGTATTCTCTCTCTGAATGTGTTTAAGCTTAGGCTGACTATGCTTATCATGAAAGAAATACTATGAAGATGCTTTAAGAGCTAACTGTGTGATTAGAACTAAGAAACATTCTTGCGGTGCATTATTCTTCCTGGGAGACTTCATACCATCACTGATCAGCTATGCCATCTTGGACAAGTCACATAATTTTTGGAATTCAAAGTTTTCATCTCTAAAGTGAGGGTTTACAAATAAAGGAGGGAAAGAATTAATGAGAGAATCTTTTGGGGCAGTCAAATTTTTTACTTAAAACAATTTATTTATTCAGTGTTAAATTAGTGGTAGCTCAACTGGTTATATATCCTTAATACCTGTTTTCTCAGTACACATGGAGGTCAACTAGCTATGTCGGAGGAGACAGTGATTCAACCCAATATGTTCACCCTGGAAGCAATGTGATGGGAAATCAATTAGCCGCTAGCCCAGCTGCACGGAACAGCTTTAGAACCCTGAGAGAAGGGTGTTGTTCTCAGTGCAACTCAGCAGGGGAGAAAGATGCTTTAGGGCTGGCAAAATTGGCTTCTCTCACCTTCTCAGCATGGCTTTTACACAAGTCCAGGCAAACTGGCTCTGCTAGTATTTCACAGTGGCACTCCACTCCTGGCTTTCTCTTGGTGGTGTTCCTCTTGCGTCCTTTAGTTTTCCAGTACAGATACGTTGTGTGAGAACGTGATTTTGTAATGCCAGTGAGACTACTTGCTAATTGCTGTGACTGGAAGCAGAACTGAGTCCTCTTGGTGGTAGTGGCACAGCACTGATCAGGGACCTGGAAATGAGGCTTCCTAATGGAGGAGCGCAGTAAGCAGCAAGATGTTGGGTCTTTAATCATCCTGTGCCCTTGGTTGACTTGTGGCTCAGAGTATATAATTTTCTGTGGTTCAGATCTGATGTCTTGTGGTTGTGTAGGAAAAAACAAGAGGGGAAAAATCTGCAGGAAAGAGGGAAATATGAAGAGGCAGTGCCTCTAGGGTGTGGTAGTTTCGTTAAAAGTAATTTCTTTGTTGTTTTATGGGCTATAAAATCTTCGAATACTTCATTCTTTCACAGATTGCTCTTTAGATTTTAAGTGTGAGCTCATAACAATGAAATACTTAACAACAAAATGTCTCTTAATTGATCAACTCACTGGGGGGTCTGCAATACTCTGCATATCTAAATAGAGACTGCTGAAGGAGAGGGCAGATGCAAAGAGCTGAGGGTAGAATGGTTAGGAAACTCCTTTGTTTCTCATCCAAAGTCATAGGATTATTTTGGAGGCTTTTCTAGGTTTAAAATGCTGAATGTGAGTGGACGAGAAAGAAGAGCTGCTCAATTTCATAGTCTCAGAGTGGTGGGTGGAAGGCGGTTGAGGGATTTTTATGGCATTTGTTAATTTTAATTGTTTTACTGTTAAGATATTCACTTGGATCAAGGACTATTCTGTCCGCTTGGAATAACTGCACTTTTCTGTCTGTTGCTTCAACTAAATCAAAAGCTAATTGTAACCAGCTTCAAAATTTTAATAAGAGTGGGAAGGCAGTGAGAAAGGAAGGCAGTAAGAAGAAGTGATGGCGTGTGTTAACAGACTTCCATCTCCATCTCTCGTGGGCCTCATTTCCCTACAGTGCCTCTGTTTTTCATTTTGTTGGGGGAACTTAAATATTCCTCTTGGTCTGAGGACTTATAAAATGTTTCTCTTTGAAATGTCTAGGCCTTATTCCTACTAAAGTTGAGCTTACAGTAGGAAGCCGTGCGTGCTGAAGCCCAAATGTGGAGTATAGATAATATGTGAAACTGAGGATCACCATTTTAGACCATAGTAATATACCCTTCTACACGCCTATCATAACAGCAACAAGGACACTTCTATAATGGACTTCCACATAGGTACTACATATAGCAAAAGTGTAGGTTAGATGCCCGCTTCTATTCTTCTGTATGGCAACATAAGAAATGTCCAAACCTGTAGAGAATTTTAATGAATTTTTTGAGCCCAACTGCCAGGAAGCAAAATCTCAATGGATTAAGAAAACGCACTGCAGAATGGCAGTTTTGCAGCTTATTTTATAAGTTAGAATCAAAGGAGAAGACACAAGGAGGATTACATGAAATCCATTGGTGGTAGATTAAAGGGGCAGGAAAAAGCACAATGGGCAAATCTTTGGGATTGGGTAAAAAGTAAAATGTAGAGATACATACTTCTTTTACATTGGCGGGTATAGGAGAGTTAATAATGAACATTTACAGCACATAGAGATGGTACGTGGAGGGCAAGATCACAATGAGGGGTTCTGTGGTCTTCTGTTCTGGTGCAGTGAGTTGTGCCCTGAGGGGTCTGGAAAAAGGCAGATTACTCTGATATTCCCAAGGGTGTGTTATCTTAGATGCAAAAAGACCATAGATGGACTCACTTAAGGTAAAGACTGACCTTCGTCAAGGAGACTGCAGGTCCAGGATGTGACCAGCCATGACCCGCTTTTAGTTAGGAATTTTTATGTTCAGATCATCCTACGTGGTTAATTTCGGTCTCTGAGTCTATAGGGCCCACCATGTGGCCTCCCCTGAGCTTGTCAGGTTTAGTATGTGGCCCCTTTTTAGTCCACATATGCATTCTGTAGTTGCCATCCAGATGAGAACACAATTTTTATTTCTTTGTTTTAATTTATAGCTTTATGACATGTGAATATATTCTCAAATATATATACTTGGTTCTGTTTTTATATCTTTTCATAAATGAAATCATATGTAGGTATTCTTTTTGGCTTTTAAACAAATCAGTAATATGTTATGGAAATCTGACCATATTGATTCATACAACTATAATTCATCCGTTTTACTGCTCTATTGTAGTTATACCATCACATGCAATTATGTAAATGTAACCGAAGTTATAGTTCCATTTTATTAGGAATGTTTCATTGAGTTTGTATTAGTAAGTATTCCCACAGGAACCAGATGGCTAACCCAAACTTAGTATGTTGATAGAGTTTAATAAAGGAGCTATTTTTCAAAAGTGTGATAGGGTTTCAGCAAAGCAATGAGAGATAATGCAGTGCCCCAGGGCTGGCAACGGTGTAGAGCCCCAGATATCTGAAGGGAGAGAAAGCACTTAAACAAACCTGGAGAAGGTAGATATAGAGGAGGGAGAGAGGGAGAGGGTGTCCTGACAAGAACTGTGGTCTTCATAGAGGCACAATGCAGCCAATTCATAATGACCTCGCAGGAAGACAACTCAGGAATAAATACCCAAACCTCAACCCCCTGCAAACCTCTGACTACTTGCTAGTGCCTCCTATTTGCTGAAAAATCATGAGCTATAAGTCAAGAGAGCAGATTAATAATGTCCAAAATGATCTATCCATCTTCCAAAGCATAGAGCAGATCTTGTAGCTATGCCCCGAACTTTCTTGTGTTTGTCTCTTGGAGCAAAAGGGTAAGAATTTAGGGTTTATACCTGGGAGCTGAATTGCTGTGTCATCATTATCTGAACTATTAAAATTGCTTGATAATGACATATCGTTTTCCAAAATGTTTGTTTGAATGTATACTCCAGTTAGCAGTGTATAATTCCTGTATAATTCTTAATGTCACTCAATTTCTCAGATTTTCCTTTCTTTTTAATAAGTTTGAGCAGGTTTTTTTTTTTTTCTCGATAGCTGTTAGATTTTCTTCTTGTGAGAACTACTTGTCTAATTTTCTATTTTTTTCATTAAAAAAATATTTTTTAAGATAAATTGACAAATAGTTAGATATTCCTTTATCAGTTAAACAAATTGGAAATGACTTCTTCAACTATATACCCTGAATTTTTATTCTTTTTCCAGTGTCTTTTGTTAAGCAGATGCTCTTAGTTTTCAGAAAAAATTTTCTTCTGCTTATGAAATTTTGGTCTTGTTTAAAAAAATTCTTCCCTACCCAGTGTTCATAAAGATAGTTTTCTATACATTCTTCTAATTTTTAATTTTTGATTGTTAATTTTTTTATACCTAAGTACCTAATCCAACTCAATTTTTATAGTATATGAGAATAAGGATCTAATTGCTTCCAGGTACATTACAAATTGTCTCAGTCCTTTCTTGAATAATCTATCCCCCTCCTGTTTCTACACTTTCCATTCTTTTAATCAGGATGTATATTATAATACTAAATCGATGCCTTAAAAACCATAATAACCATTGCCTTTAATGTCCTGATATCTGGCTGGGCCAAATCTGTGTTCTGTTCTGTTCTTCATCATACTATTGTCTTTTGATCTTACATATACATGTTAGAATCACTTTGTATGTTACCTTGTGAATCACTATTAGGATTTTAATTGGAGTAATTGTAATCTAAAGATAATTTAGGTTTGCATTTAGAACTTTATTCAAGCTTTATTGAGGTATAACATTCATAAATTTACAATGAATGTTCTAGTACTCATTATTTTTATTTGATCTAAAGGTTGTTTAAAAGTTAATTTTTTTTAATTTCCAAGGACATGGATATTTAATGTTATTTTAATTTTTATTAATTTAAAATGTAAGTGCATTGTGGTCAAAGAATATGATCTGCTTTAAAGAATTCCCTTGAATTTTCTTGAGACTTGCTCTATCACCTAACACATGATCAATTTCTTTAAATATTCCATGTGTCCTTGAAGAGAAATAAGAATTAAATTTTTGGTTAGTGTCCTATATATGTCAGTTAGATGAAGCTCGTTAACCTCCTGTATTTTTACTGATTTTTGTACCTTTGATCTATCCATTATTGAGAGAATTGTGTTGAAATCTTCCACTATATTAATATATTTGTCTATTTCCCTTTTATGTCTGTAAATTCTTGGTGTAGGTGTTTTCATATCATGTATTGTATATATATAAGTCTAGAATTTGCAGGTCTTGGTGAATTGAAACTTTTATCATTATGACATGATCCTCGTCAAGTAATATATACTTTTTGGGGTTCAAATCTATTTCGTTTGTTATTAGTTTCGCTACATCAGCTTTCCTTTTTGTTAGCATGTGCCAGGTATGTATGATTTCTCCCTTTGATTTTCAAACTTCTGTATCCTAATATTTTGAGGGTGCCTTTTATTTACAACATAGACTAGATATAGTAAATTCAGGACTGAATTTCTTTTACTTTTAATTGAATACTTTTGTTCATATGCATTTATTATGATTACTTGCTCAATTAATTTCTCTTCTTAATTATTATGTTTTCTATATATCCTGCTTTTGGTCATTATTATTATCCTTTCATTTCTGTCTTATGATTAAGGTTTTTTTCCCCATTATTCAATTATTTTCTTTTAATAGACTGCAATTTACACTCTTTATATATAATTCTTTAGTGTTTACCACAGATATTTTAAGACTAAAGTCAAGGTAGATAAATTCTCTTGCCATCGTGTTGTCATCCTCTTATGCTTCATAGGCTTATTTCTCCTTTAACAGAGTAAGGATGCAGCCCTCTTTTCAGACTCTCTGGTGTATGCAGACTATACCTTTTGTTCTTGTCTTTTAATCCTGATCAGGCAACAAAGAAGAAGTTCAGATTTACCATGCTCCTGCAATTACCCTCACCTCCAAAACTTGTTTCAACACTCATCTTCCAGTTTTACCATTTTCACTTTGTTTTGAAGTTGAAATTTTCCTTCTCGCCAGCTCAGGGAGGCATTTAATTATGTTCATGTAGTTCATATTTTTTTAGCTGTTCATAGTTGTTTAGGGTATCTAACCCACCATGTCACCAGAAACTGAAGGCTCAAGTAAGAATTTTTTAAATCACTTTGTTTGTGAGAATGGGGACAGACATATTTAAAATTTCAAACATAATCTCTTCAATGGATCTCCAACAATCTTTTAACTATGAAATATTAACATTTATAAATTAAGATTTCTCAGGGGATCTATTATAAAATATTTGCTTTGAGCTGGCCCAGGACTGAGTGAGGCAATACATTTTCAAATCCTTTAGGAAACAGAATCTCCTGTTCAACTCTTCTTTGAGCATGAATTACTTTTCTGACTCCAGGGAGAGTCAGAAAAATGAAAGGCATATTTATGTAAGTTAGAACTCAGAAAGTGAAAATGGATGATCTAAAAAGTAAGAGCACCACAGGAACTACTGGAATTACTACGAGATAGCCTTCCTTGACAAAACTGAAAATAACCCTGTGGCCTGGGGAGATTATAATAGTGTCTTTTGGACAGACACTTGCTCTGAATTTAGGAGACTTTTGTAGATCTGTCCAATCTTTTATGATTAAGGTCACCTTATAAGCTAATCTCCTTCTATACTGAGCAGGTAATAAGGACTTAGTATAAACTTCACTGGACTGATAGGAGGATGATGTTTTGTTCTGGTCAGTACTAGATGGTACAAAATGTATCCCATCACCAACTCCTATTAATTAGAATGATTATTTCACTCTACAGGATTTTAAGTTCAATATATTACATTCTTGGAGTAATTGATTCTGTGTTGCTGAAAGAATTTTTTGAGGCAAGGTCTGCCAGTGTCCCGAAAAATTGATCCTAATGGACAAGTAGTTGTTCCTGAAATCTATCTGCTCCGTGATTAATAAAACTGTTGGCAACAAAGAAGAAAGTGCCAGAGATTTTTATGCCCCATAAAGACTGCTCATTAACTGATTTTGACAAAAGAACATTCTTTGCAGATAGTCCAGCACTTTCTGATGAGAGAGTATCACGATTGTAAAAGCACACAGACATTCTCACACATTTCTAGCTTCCTTTTCTGTCAAAGGTAGACAGACATTTAAATGGAAGGCTAATTTTCCTGAGACTAGATCAGTTCCATTATAGTATAAAGTGAAAAACTCAAATTGGGGCCTTCTTGTTTAATTTAGACCTCACAAGGATGTGCAGCAGGCTTCTCAGGTTCCTCACAAAAACATTGTAAAGAATTTTAGTAAAAATAAAATATTTGAAAAATTCTCTGAGCTACATAAAGAACTTTTGAAATAACTAAATGATTAGCAGCACCAAAAGTGTGCTATTTTCATAAAAATAGACCGTTAGCTTTTACTATATTGACACACACTCAGTAAAAGTTGCTTAGTTTACTAAAAAATAACTCATTTAAAAATATCCGCATCCATATTACTAAACTGGTATAAGCAGGAACACATAAGGCAGGACTATGACCTCGTTTTTCTTCATATTGCATTTTCTCCATCTGTACAACTGAGGTGTTCAAACGTTTCTATGATCTTTCCATCTTGAATATTCCTTCAGTCTGTGATTTTAGGGTCTTTTACACGTGCTGTCAGGGTAATGGGGGGTATCTCTCTGTTACATAACTTAGATGATTACATAACCTTTTGCTGACTATAATTCAGCAACATCCAAACAAAACTCAATATCATAAATCTTTGAGGAATTAAATGTTCTGGCAAAAGAGATAAATCATCAAGAAAGCAGTTTATATCAAGACTTTTTTCTTTGTTGTTATTAACTTTTACTTTTTCTGGAGTCAGAAAATGTTTAATCTAAACCTTTTATAGTCATATTTCCATATCACACAGTAAGCCTTTAATGCATGTTTATGAAGTGAATATAGAAATGTAAATAAACCCAATTTTTACTAATTTCAAGGTTTAGTGCAAAGAACATTGGGAAAATCAATGAATAAAATATTTAAAAAGATGAAAACTGTTAGAGCAAGGCGTTTCCTTTTTAATACATGAGGCTGTTGCAAGAAGGAACAAAAAAAAGTAAATAATATAGGAGTATTTGCTCATGGATGATTCATTCATTAAAGAACAAGTTTTGTCTCCTGGCATTTGTCTTTCCTCTTGTTTATGCTGTGTATGTGTTTGTGTGTATCTAGATCTAGATAAATGTAATGCAGGTGTGTTTACATATTTTGGCATTTAAAACTATATTACTATTCTCTGATTCTACATGTCCCATTACTTATATTTTTAGTATTTTGAATTTGCTGATTTTCCTTTTTCTTACTGATAGAAAAGATCCCACCCAAAAAGGAAACATATATCCAAAAAAAAAAAAAAAACTCTAGCTCAAGTAATATCTTCTCTACAAGCCCATGTACATTTTCTTAGTCATGTCATTCTGCTATAATCACAATTAATCATCTATTTTGGTATGCACTATTTTTTGTGTTTTTCTTTTTGCTAATTGGTCCCATTTTTAAAGGTAGAAACCAGGTTTTATTTCTCTTTGCATTGCCGGGGAGGAAGGGACAGAAGCAGGCTAAATTGAGAGAAGGAGACATCAGGCATTGTCCTCCCTTTTCTAAACAGTTAACTTCCAAAATGGGAGCTTTACTAGGTGATCTTATAAGGTTAAGGTCTGCATTACCTTCAGCCATAGCACTGTTCAGGAGTAGTTTCCAGTTGTGAAAATTATTTTCTGATTACATGATACCAGTGAGACAATAATTTACATGATGGAATAAATGAATCCACATATATATTTCTGAGAACTGAGGAGAACATCAGTGCAAACAGCCTTGTGTGTGTGCAGGGATTTTAGCAACTAGCTCTGCTAACTAAAGCATAAAACTCTTACTTTAAGATTTTCGAAACAATAAATATATACTTTTTTCCAAATAAAGCATGCCAAAAAGGAAAAATAATCCACCAGATTTCTTTATCTAGTCTAAATCATTAGTAGTTTGGCAGAAGAGGAAAGGTTTTTTGGGAGGATGGGGTCATTTTGTCTTCCTCTGGGGGTAAAAATTACCAAAACAGCACCTTGTTCTTTCTGATTCTGGGTGGTCTCTAAAAGGGTGAAGTTCAATAAAGGTACGCGTATTCTACTAACATGATCTACGGGGGAAAAAAAGGCTTTATGCTAGTCATAAATCTGAGCCTCTGAGAAAAAGTCCAGAGCAGGCTCGTGATGCCATCTAACTGACATAAATAAATGATGCATTTTCCGCTAGAGCCACAGCTCATCTCCATAATCCACACAACTGCTGAGAAGATACAGTGAGAAATGCAGTCTATCTAACACTATGGCTAAAACAAAATAAGCTGCAGTTAATCATTTATCGACCTCTCCAAATCATAAGCCCGGAAAGTAAATACCAACAGTAGACTGCAACAATCCAGGGAGCTTTGTGAGAAATCTTGCATTTATAAATAAACCATAAACAACAACTAATGCTGGCATCCACATGAAAGCATCAGTACTGTACACTCCTTTGATTTCACTAGAATTTCGTTCTCAGGAATGAAGGTTTACCTTTCTATGTGAAGCTGTGATGATAGGAAAAGAAGTTCTATTTAAACTTTTAGAAGCCAAATTTTCTCGGAGAACCCGTAAAACTCCTACTTAAGTTGAATATTGCATCCAGAGAAAAGAGGATTTTTATAGAATTTCGATTAATTTGCTGAATCTGTAGAGTTGACAGTTTATGGTGTACATGTCACAAGTGATGGGAGATATTTGGCCTATGAATACGAAGACACACACATGAATGTCTTGGAAGAGTCCTCCATGACAACTTAGCATCTCCTCTTTCCTTCCAATGTTTAATCCCAAGGTTAAATCCCTCAGGGTTCCAGAGATAGTGAACACTCAGGAAACCAGTGGGTAACTGTAAATGGCAGCTCTCTGCTTGTCTCCTTGTGGAGTACAGTCTTTCATCAATCCCCTTTTTTCCACAACTCTGACCCCATTTTTCCTTCCGTCATGCTGTTGCCCAAATCTAATTGTCCTCTTATTCCACATTACTGAAGAAATAAATGAAGGCTGAAAACGCAAAGAAAAGCCACTGAGCTCCTTTTAGGCACTCATTAAATATATATTTAAAAGGACTAAAATATACAAAAGGACTTTCTGATTTACCAGGCCCCGTAGCTTCAAAAACAACTTGTCTCAGAGATCACAATATTTGTGGTTTTTATCCTCTGGTCCATACTTACCACAGGAATACATATTTGGTATAGTGGAAAATGTGTAATATATATATACACATAGACACGCGTATACATATACATATATACACACATAATAGAACAAATTTCAAGATCTCAGAATCTTACAGTGGGAAATAAAAGCTCACGTTCTGGGCAGCTCAGGTAAATGTTTTAGGCTTTGGACACAGCATTCATCCCTTCTCTCTCTTTTATGAATGGACTACTAGGTATCTTTAAGTTTTATGACTTTATTCGAAGATAAAACAAATTGAATAAACAATTACAAAGATACATAACAAATAGAATTTACTTCTGCTATTATCTGAAATCACAAATAGGAAAAAAATGGACACATATTCAAGCTTCCCTAGGTGTGACGCATTTACATGAATTGATGATAAGCAAAATCAGTGATGCCATCTGATACAATAAGTAATCAGTTGTTTATCATCAAAGATATTCCCTTTTCCTTTAGAAGTTTAAAAATATGTTTGCAAGTTGGTACTTCTGTATAGATCTTATCTTTTCTATAGGTTTTAACGCTCCAGGGCAAGGAACAGCTTAAGAGCTCTGCTTATGCCTCCTACAGGAATACATATATGCTGTTGCCACCTAATGCTTGCAGATTGATACCTTGTTTGAAAAGCACAGATCTAGACCTAAATCCGTTTTTTCCTTATCACATCCTGACAGCAATGGAATCAGGCTTTTATTTATTGGCATAATTATGTTTCCTCATTTCTCTTGGCCCTGCAGGAGCACAAAGATGTCTCCCATACTGCCATGCCAAAAACTCCCACACATTCTCACTCCTACTGTAAGCCAACTGCCAGGGTCATATCCAGCGTCCTACATGCCCCCAAGTACTCCTCTTGCTCAGCAAGGCTCCACTTCCCAGTCATCAGACCTTGGATCATTGGTATTTCCAGCAGGATTACTGGATGGAAAGGTAGAAGCCTAAAGTTGAAAATCATGGCTACACTTTAGAAAAATATTATAAAAAGATGATGCCCCAATTAAAGAGTAAATGTTCTATTTAGAAAGCATTGAAACTTAGTCAACGAATATGAATGCTCCAGGCAGACAATTCACACAGAAGAGATATAAAAATAAATTGAGAGACTAATTGAGATGGCCCACATACTCAAAAAAGATGTGCTTATGTAACTGCAGGTTATATTTAAAAAGATTTCTTATTTTTATTTTCATTAAAAATGTACAGAGATCTTTTAAAATAGTGACTTAATTTTTTATTTATATGTGGCTTTAAATTATAAAATATTTCAAACATACCAGTAACGCAGGAGAAAATATAACAGAAACCTATATGCCCCCACTACTATTGATTAAATAGGTGGTGCCATCTTTGTGTATAGGCTTTAGATCTTTACAGAGAAGGAAAAAAAGTATTTCTGATTATAAAAGTAATCTAAGTTGATTATTAAAAATTTAAGAAAAAAGAAAAATACAAAGACTAAAAATCTTAATGATATTATCGTGTTGATATATACATCTCTATGTGTATTATACTCATTTGAGAGTTGAGGTCATATTATAAATCTTATTTGCCCATGTAAACAAAGATGATTTTAAAATATGATTTTCAGATTTTTTATAATATTCTATCAGCTTTCACTAACCTGTATTTGGATAATTAAGCTGTTTTTATTTTCACTATCATAAAGAATTCTGGTAGTCTTTCTCTTACTCCCCAACTCCAGCCCCGCAACAGCACCTATCAGTTTGTAATTCCAAATGTAAATGGAAACTGTGTTCTTTCTTCCTTCTCTGATTTTAAGCTTTAAAGATACCATCTAGACTAGAGCCTTGGTAGTTAAAGTGTGGTCTATGGGCCAGCAGTATCCCTATCATCTGAGAGCCTGTTAAAGATGGAAAATCTCAGGCCTTATCTCAAGCTTACTGAGTCAGAATCCATACTGTTACAAAAGAGTCATCATGAGAGAATCATATGAACAGTAAAGTTAAAGAACAACTATAGTAAAAATCACCATAATCTTTCACTAGACTCCAAGCTGGTCTCTTAACTACTCTTTTCCCACACTACACTTTATTCTCTTCTTAACCAAAGTGATTCTTCTAATGAATTAAATCAGTTATCCCTATATCCATGCCTAAAACTCTCCAATGACTTTTAATTTTGATGAAGTCTGATTTATCTATTTTTTTTAATTGTCTGTGCTTTTGGTGTCATATTCAAGAAATCATTGCCTAAATCAATGTCATGAAGCTTTTCCCCCATGCTTTCTCTAAGAGTTTTATTGTTTTAGTTAACTTTTTATATATGGAGTAAGATAGGAGTCCAACCTCATTTTATTGCAGGTAGATATACAATTTTCCCAACACTATCTGTTGGAAAGACTGTCCTTCCCCCATTGAATGGTTTTGGCATCCTCGCCAAAATATATATATTTCACCATATATGTGAGAGTTTATTTCTGGGCTCACTATTCTATTCTATTGATCTACACATCTGTCTTTATGTCAGTGCCACATGGTTTTGATTACTGTAGCTTTGTTGTAAGTTTTGAAATTGGGGAGTGTGAAACTACCAATTTTGTTTTTTCAAGATTGTTTTGGCTATTTGCAGTCTCTTGTGATCCCATATGAATTTTAGGATGTAGTTTTCTATTTCCACAGATATTAATAAATTACATTAAATCTTTAGATCAGTTTGGGTAATATTGACATCTTAACATTACAAAGACGTCCAATCCATCAATGCAAGATGTATTTTCATCTATTTGTGTCTTCTTTATATCTTTCAGCAAAGTTTTGCAGTTTTCAGTGTACAAATCTTTCATCTCCTCAGTTAAGTTTATTCCTAAGTATTTTTTCTTATGCTATTGTAAATGGAATTGTTTTCTTAATTTCCATTTTGGATTTTTTTATTGTTAATATACAGAAATGAAACTGAATATTTCATGTCGATTTTACATTGTACGTTGATTTAGCAACTTGGCTGAATTCATGTATTAGTTTTAACAGTTCGTGTGTGTGTGTGTGTGTGTGTGTGTGTGTAATCTTAGAGTTTTCTACATATAAGATCTTATCATCTGTAAACAGAGATAATTTTACTTTCTCCTTCCCAATTTGGATGTTTTCTCTTGACTAATTGCTCTGGCTATAATGCTTAATACATTGTTGACTAGAATTGGTAAAATCAGGAATCCTTGTCCAGTTCTTGATCTTAGAAGAAGAGCATTCTAATTTCACTGTTGAGTATAATGTTAATTGTGAGTTTTTCATATGTGCCCTTTATTATGTTGAAGGTTTTTTTTTTTGCCTTCGTAGTTGTTGAATATTTTTATCATAAGTGTTAAATTTTGTCAAATGCTTTTTTTTTTCACCAGTGGAGATGATCATGGTTTTCCCTTAATTTTGTGAATGTGGTGGATTATGTTGGTTAATTTTCATATGTGGACCATCCTTGCATTACAGAAATAATTTCTACTTGGTCATGTTATATAATTCTTTTAATATACTGTTGAATTTGGCTTGCTAGTACTCTGTTGATGATTTGTGCATCAATATTCATAAGTGATATTGTTCTGTAATTTTATTTTCTTGCAGTATCTTTTTCTGGCTTTGGAATGAGGATAATGCTGGCCTTAAATGCGTTTTATAATGGAATTTCTTTATTTTGTCTAATCTATTTATAAATTAGGTACTTAGATTTATCTATCAAATAATATATATTTGTTATATCATTTTCTTATATCTAAATATATTTTATTGAATTCTTTAGAAATAGTTTTTCATTAAATTCTCTTGGACCACTTCTTTGATCATATTTTATTTTTTGCATTTGCATTATTAAAATGTCTCAAATTCTTAACAATATTAAATAATAGAATTTGAGCTATCCTTTTATTGGAGGAATTGATTTTAAGGTATATTTTTTCTATGTTTTGTCACTGGTGTTATTTTCAATTGTTAGTTTGAAGAAGATATTCTCCATCATGATTAGTATCTTCTTCTATGGTGAGATTATCAAGAATCATCCCTCTCTTTCTCTTCCATTACTTTTCCTTTCTTTTCCTATCTTCTTAAGAGCTATGATTAGATTTTTAATTTCCTCATGATCCTTTTTAGACTTCCTTTAACCAACTAATGGAATTGATTATACTGATAGAATATCGAACTCCTGAAATGCTATGCTGTTAATATAATATCGAACTGAATTTCTTTTGTGTGCTCCAATTTCTGTTTTTCTCTTATTTTTTTCCTTTTAATATATTTGTTTCCTTTTTTCAGCTTAATGATCTATTTTGATTTATTTTTATCCTCATAATTTGGAAGTTATGCCATTTATTTTTGTTTATATTATACTTATCTTCTTTAAATTTCAGAAACTAAAATATATTTACTGAAAAATCTGAATGAAATATAAACTAATCAGTATTGTTATTCTTTATGTTCTCCTGTCAGCTATAATACATGTCGGTTACAGAGTACTTTGTATTTTTTGTTTCAATTTAGTATGGTTACAATGTTTTCATTTTGTAATTTTTCTTTGAAATTTTAATGTTAAATTCTGTTTTTGCAGTAAGTAAAATAGTAATTTACATTTCTTTATATTTTTCACTCAATTCAAGATTCATCATCAGTACTTGTATATTTCAATAATTCAGTTGACTGGCTTATGAATTCACATAGTTTCTAAGAATTGTTTTTGGTTGTTACATCTGAATTCTTGTATACTTGAGAAAAAATTTTTATTACTGCTACATGTGAATGGAAAGTTACATAGGTATAGAGTTTTGGGGTCTCAGCATTTTCCCTTCTAATTCATTTAGAATTTGCTCCATTTGTTCCACTGTTTTTACAGTGCACACTGTCAGTTGTCTTCCGAGTATCTGTTGCTCTCTCTTTCCTTCCCAACCCTAATGATGATCAGTATTCTCACTCTTCATTCCCCTTTTTTCCTTAGCCAAATGACTTAGGGGATGTTGATCCTATGCTGAGCTCCATATTGGTCTGTAGTGATTTCATTCTCATTAGCAGGGATTGGTACGGGATTTAGCATGTGAATCAATTCTAATAATTTGTAAATGAAATTTACTGGAGACTTCTGGGAAAGATTCTTTACTCCTAAGACAGAAGGCCAATAATAGAAAGTCTTTTATGTTTCTCTGAACATCATCATACCTCTGTATTCATCCCCATGTAGCCATCTTGCATCCAAACCAATAATTAAGCCAATGTTAACAATGGGAAAGAAGAAGATTCAAAAGTATGTGGGTCTTCAGTGAGATTAGTGATTAATGAATAAGCTGACTTATCTATTGGCTTTCTATCATTTTACATATTTTCATTATTATTTATAACTAGTTAAGTCATGGTTCCTGTAATTTGCAGGCAAAAATATTTAAACTAAGACAGTCCTACTTGCTTTTAATGAGATACAGCTAGAATTCAAGGGCAAGCCTGATATAATTCCCCTTGCTTTTCTGAAATTATGCTTTTAGAATTTGTACCTTATCCTTCGATTCTAAACATTTTTACAGAATATATTGATATCTTGATCTCTGTTAATTATTCCCAGACCATGAAATATGCTGATTGTTTTAAACTACAGATTTGAGTCTCCCTTTATTTCAGGATACCTGTCTTCTACTGTACTAGAATTTATTTATGGTCTTTTCTTCAAAATTTTGGGAATGGTGCACATTTATTCTGCATTATTTTGTTCTTCATATCTGCCATATTTTCTCACTTTTAGATCTTCCCTTTGCAGATTTATTTTATGTGATTTTCTTAAGCCTATTTTTCATGTTATTTACAGTAATCACTTTTATTGAATCCTCACATTAGTTATTATGCCCAACATATGAGGTAGATACTTATGTGAGATTCATTTCTGTAAAATTAAATTAAGGAATTAATGTACCATATAAGTTTTCCAAAGGTTATGTATTTTATTAGAGGCACAATCAAGATTCAGAATCAAGTCTGACTCAATCTGAAATCTTAACTACTTGGAATATGAAAAGCAGTTTAGTGTAGGAGAGTAGATTATAAAATCATACCGCCTGACTCAAATAATGATCTTAATATAAAATGTATTTTATGATATGATATATAATACAATTCATACCAAAATATACTATAATATAATGCTTCCTACTAGCAAATAGTTACCAAATGGTAAACTGATAGATTGGGATATTTTCTTGAATCTCTGCCTCTGACAGTGGGAGACTATCGAGTTAGTAAGCAGCCTGGCTCACTGTCTTTATCCTCTCGAACCGCTTCCACTGGTTCCTTCATATTCAGCTATGATCATCTCATAGTCTCTACCTCTAACCTGATCACCACCATCATTTGGTGAAAACTGCAAGTGCTTTCACGTCAGATATCCCTGGGTTCAAATTTTGACCTTTTCTAGCAATGATCTTGAACCGTCATTTCACCTCATTTGGCCTCAATTCTCTTACCCATTAGAGCAGATAACATCTGCTACATGTGCCCTGACTGCTAGTTCATAAGCATGTCTTACAGCTTCCTATTACAGGTGTTTATAACTCTCTACTTGAAAGGCTTTCTTGGACTGCAGGAGCATGTTTGACCTGTGTGTGGAGCAGGCGACAATGCTGAGTTGTTGATGTCCCTGGAAACAGCCCTAAAAAAAAGTACATGAAAGTTGGGAGGTTAAGACCCGAATTCTTTATCCTTTAGGTGGAGCAATCATGAGGAATGTTCAACAATATCATAAAGTGTTCACACTGAGTCGAGTCTCAGTTCCCTATAATAGTGACCTACTCATGAACATACTTTTTGTGGCTTCCTTCTGTTCCCTTTTTGACTTTTCTACTCTCCATTTGTTTATTGGGTGGGATCACTTCCCAAATAAAGTATTTCCACTTGAATCCTTATTTCAAGCTCAAATTCTGGAGGAATGCAAACTAAGACACCTGTACCTATTAATAATAATAATTACAATGCAAAATTAATTGAGCATTTAAAAGTACATGAGACAATGTAATGAGGACTTTATATGCATTCTCATGAGCCAATTGAGATGATATTATTATCATCCTAATTTAACAGATGATATAACCGAATCACAGAAAGGAAGTAACTTGTCAAATCACACAGACTTGTACTGAAATGAACCAGAATTCTAATTCCAGAGCCTTGCACTCTTCAATCACTGCATTATATTTTCAGCTGACTTAGTGCAAAAAAAGGAAGAGTCCAGGATGGAGGAATTAACAGAACAATGAACAAACTCGTAAACCTTTTAATGATTTTTTTTTGCCATAAAAGGAAAGCAAAATGATTTAATAACTTTTGTGGGGAAGTGGTGGGGCTGAGATTAGGAACATATCTGCATTATTAGAAGATCACATGAGGGAAGCAAGAGGAGACTAGTTAGAGGCTGTTGTAGTAATTCAGGAATGGCAGCGGGAAGAGAGAGAAGTGGATGAATTTCATAAACATATAGAAGATAATATTGGTTTTATGTACCTAATGATGCATCTAAGTAGTGATGAGGGGAGAGAAAGGTTTCTGACTTAAGTGACAAGGCAGTAAAAGTTACATTTACTGATGTGTAGAAGGGGATATAGGTTTACTTAAGAGGTACAAGTAAGCAATCTATTATAACATGGAGTAATATGCATCAACATAGAGTAAATATAGGAACACTGCAGATACATTTGGCACATAACTCAGTCCCAGGACATGATCAGTGAAGGAAGAGGTGCCTAAGGTCAGAAATAAAGAATGAAGAGATACTATCTACACCCATCCATATCTTACATATATCTGAACTACATTTACAGCAACGTGGTTCACCCTTTGAAAGCTCTTCCTCTCACAGCTTTTAACATGTTACAATCTTATGTTAAATTATTTAAAGTTTATGGATACTCCCCCACCTCGAAAATCTCTAAACAGCATTAAATATATAAAGCTTAATAAATTTAGTGTAGTCATCCATCTCTTCTTCTCTCTGCTTCCCCCTTCTCCACTGACATTATAAACACTAGTTCGCATTTCACATGAAAGTTAAAATACCAGTCAGATACTGACAAATGTAGGGTGAAAGGCTCTCAAAAATCTTTAAGCACACTTCAGATAGAAATCATAGGAAGAAGTGTCTGCCAGTCTATTTTTTTCTACCATAAAATACCAGAACATTTGTAGTTCATTCCTGGAAATATGATTCTACATCAGTAGAAATATGGAATTTCTTCATCAGTGAGGTTGAGTGCCCAGATATTACTCTCAGGACCTGGGTTTTCCTTTTCTGAGAGAATTCTTAAATGTCAGTGCAGATTCCTAGAGAGCATTTCTCCATGTGGTAAGATGATATGTTAGGGTATCTTTTTGGGTCATACCGAGAGTAGGATAAATTTCAGTCATGGGCAATTCTAGAAACAACCAATTTTCAAAATTCACACATCAAAATCCATTATCAATTTGTTTATTATACTAATGTGGTAGACAGAATAATGGTCCCCAAAGAGATCCAAATACCCAGTACTCGTGAATATGATACCTGAAATGGCAAAAGGACTTTGAAAATGTGATTAAGGATCTTGAGATGGGGACATTATCCTGAGGCAGAATCTAACCATAAGCATCCTTATAAGAGGAAGGCAGAGAAACAGAATGAGAGAAAATATAAGGGTAGAAGCTGAGGTCCGAGAGGACGGAAGATGCTGTATATTGGCTTTGAAAATGGAAGAGGGGGGCTGCGAGTCAATGAATGTGGTGGCTTCTAGTAGCTGGAAAAGATAAGGAAATGGAGCTTCCCCCAGAGTATCCGGAGGAGTGCAAGTCTGCCAACACCTTGATTTTAGCCCGGTGAAACTGATTTGACTTCTGACTTCCAAAACTAGAGAATAATAGAATAACAAATCTGTGTTGTTGCATGCCACTACGTTATTTGTTACAGCAACAACAGTAAACTAATGCAATTAGTAAATGGCATTATCATTTATGACAGACAATAGTGTAGTTAATTATTTTGAAGAAAGTCATCCTATAAGCATTAATACATCTTGTCTTTGGAATGCATTCAGCCACATATTAACAGCAACCATTACGTCGCATAGATTTTTATGTTTTCAACTTGTTTTCTGGATGAAGGAACTAAATCATGCCATAATAAAATATAATAAAGCACCTAATAAAGTTACAGAAGAGTATGTGCTAGTCTTAGTGCTGTGATATCCACTCTGATAGATACATGTGGCTATTTCAACTCAAATTTAAATCAATTAAAACCAAATGAAATTAAAACTTCAATTACTGTCACACTAGTCACATTTCAGGAGCTCCGTAGCTATGGGTTGATAATGGCTACCTTATTGGAAAGTGCAGATTACAGAATATTTTTATCCTTGTATTGCTTTCAAAACATCTTTTTTTTTTTAATTTGGCCATAAAATTTCTCACAAGAATGGACATTGAAATCTTAACACTGACAACACATCTACAATGCTTATAATTTCATTTTTTTTAATTTAGAAAAGCTTAAAGAAAAACACCAAAGCATAAGCTATAATGAGTTTTTGCCTCAGCAATAACTAAATTGATCTCTAGAAAATCAGAAGATAACAAGAATGTACAACTAACATGTAAGAGTTGCAAAGCACTTTAAAAAAAATCAAAACAAACAAAAGAAGAATCCAGCAAGAAAGAATCAAAACCGCAGTCTGGAAAGAATAATTGTAAATTAAAAAACAAGAATAAACTCACAGGAGTATGCACACACACATGTGTGCACAAATACATACACATCCACAGATTTCCCTCTCTCCTTGGGGAAGAGGGCAGAGAATCATTAGAAAGCATATAAACAACTATAAATTCTACTCCAAAGAGAAATCATTACTTCAGTTCGCTCTGGTTTATAGAAAAATCTACCTGTAATTAAATAATCAAGTGAAACCAGGATCTCTAAAGGTATAAAAGAAGGAATATTGCCTTGGAATTATGCTGCTAGACCTTCAATGTGATACCAGTGTTAGTACTTTTCCACCCAGGATTGACGTTGAAATTGCACAGAGGGGACTCTGATTAAAATGAAGGAGAAGCAGGCAGAGCTAATACTCGACTTGCAGCTGAGGCTTTTTGCAGCATAGTAACATTGATATTAAGGAAGAGTGTGCATTGCAATAACATGGAAACCTTCTGTCTGAAGTTAGAGAGGAAATAAAAGAGGCATATGAAAATGCTTTAGGATGTCGCAAAGGCTGGATGATGATAGGAAGATGTAACACAATTCCTAAATTGATGACTGCAATGGCTTAAGAAGGAAATTGGGTTTCTGGCTTGAAGGAGGGGAAGCGTAAAGTTGTACTGAGGTGGGGAAGGGAGAGAAATTCTGTAAGGGAAAAGATGCAGACTTGGAATAACTACGATGGAAGTGCTATCAAGGACACAAAAAGACATAATACAGAAGCAGCCTGTCAGGTGTATTGCACAGTTAAATTTCCAAGGTTTTCTGGAGAAGCCATAACCACCAAACTGTTTCCTCTGATGACCTATCTAGCTGCCAGGTAATCAGCAAAAGACTCAAAAAGAGGAAAACAAAGTTCGCTATTTCCAAAAGTTTGCAGTTTCTTTTTTTTTCTTTCTCATATTAAAATCCTATTTTTCCTTTCATAGATGAAATCAATGTGTGCATTAATTTCCCTTGTATACAAATAAAAAACTATGCTAAAATCTATATATATATATATATGTTTGAGTTGTTATTTGACAGGAAGACTGAGGCGAGATGGAGAGTTTAGAGGGAAGCTTTGGCTGAGCTGGCCAAGGTTAAGCAGGACACACTCCAGATCCTTGAAGGAGATGATTATAATCTCTAGTCAGAAAACCTTCTAAAATAGGCCTTCCACTGTTCAATTTCCTATTAAACTCAAAATGAGCAAAGAGTTTATGTGGAAGTGGGGACTATACAACTTCATTACCCTGAAAGAATAAAGTCAGGATTTACCTGCACAGGGAAACAATTCCCTACTGCTTTAAAAAAAAATAACCTTTTTGTTTTAGAACAGTTTTATCAAAAAGTGCAAATTTCCCATATATCGCACATGCAATCTTTCTTATTATATTACATCTTACATGACATTAGTATGATATATTTGTTACAACTAATTAACTTATATTGGTAGATTATTATTATTAACTAAAGTCCGTAATCTTTCAGATTTCTTTTCTTTTCACCTAAGGCTCTTCTTGGCTGTGACAGTTCATCAAACATTCTTCGTTTTTTATTACTTAAACAGTTTGAAGATTATTGGTCAGGTATTTAGTAGAATTTCACTCAATCTGGATTTGTGTGATGTATTTCTCATGATTAGACTGGAGTTATGTGTTTTCGGGAAGAAGTCCATAAAGATAAAATGCCATTTTCTTCATATCGACATGGCATCACTGTCGATGTTAAAACCTTGACTGCGTGGTTGAAATAGTGCTTGTTAGGTTTCCCCATTATATAATTACTCTTTTCCTCCCCTTTCCATACTGTACTTAATTTTTGGAAGGAACTCACTATGCCCAGCTCACACCTAAGGAGTGGGGAGTTATGTTTTATCTCCTCGAGGACAGAGTAGCTACATAAATTATTTGGAATAATTCTTCATGGGCAATATGTCAGCTTCCCCCATTTAATTATTCACTTAATCATTTATTTATAAATGTATGGACTTGTGGATGTTTATTTTATATTTTAGATTATAATCTGATACTTTATTTATTTTGTTTCTCAATTTTTTTCATTTTTGGCCATTGGGAGGTCTTTCTGTTGGTCCATGTATCCTTTTGACATATACCTATTGGTGTAAATTTTGTGTTTGTTTTTAACATTTCCTTACATTCTAGCACTGAAAAACAGCTTCATCTCTATCTTGTATATTTCCTGCCTCAGTCCTAGAACCAGCCATTTCCCCAAGTAGCCCTGATTCCTTTTCTTGAACAAGGGTATTAGAAACCAAGATCTGTACGTATTGCTACAGGGTGTCATTGCTTAGGCCTTCTCAACTGGAATATACATACACACATCTAAACTAAACATGAAGTCAGACTAATGTCTCTACCTCTCATTACCACATGAACCATTGTAGCCTCTTATTATCTGTAATCCCCCACTCCAACAATAAAAAACCTAACTCTCACCCTTTGTAAGAGACATGTACATTTCTAAGGGAAATCTCCATTTGTAAGGGTGTTTTTGCTCTCTGTACCAGGAAAAGGAGGATGACTCCAAATCTCTAGAAAATCTTATAAATGGAAAACAAAGATTTAAATCTGCATAACAACCTTGCTTATTGTGCTTTTCTGGTAATCTCCCATAACTGGCCTTCTCCCCAAATATCTTCCTTTGTCTTTAGCTGGAGATGGTATTTAAGGTAGTGGCTTGAGCAATTTCAGGGAGTTGCTCAGTTTTCCTGGGTTTCTCCTATATATACAGGAGGTATACATGTTATTAAACTTCTATTTGTTTTTCTCCTGTTAATCTGTCTTTTATTATGGGGGTGGGGGAAGTGTCTCAGCCAAGAGCCTAGAATGGTAGAGGGAAATTTATTTTCCATGTACCGAAGTTTATATTGAAAGTAGGAGAAATGAAGGTAATCATTATATTTATCAACAACAGAGTTTTAGGGCCTCTTATTTTAAATATTTTATTGATGTATCTGATAGTTGCTGAGTGTCTATCAGGCACCATTCTAAGGACTAGGGATATATCACTGAACAAAACTTTAAAAAATTGTAGCCTTCATGAAACTTTCATCCTAGTGACATTAGACAGACAATAAAAAAATAAACATAATAAGTTATATAATATGTTAAAAGATAACATATGCTGTGGATCAAATAGGAAGGTGGCATGTCTCAGACTTTAAATTGCATATTAATTAACTAGGGGCCTTTTAACATGGCTTCTGATTTTACTAGGTGTTATGTGGGGGTCTCAGATTGTGCATTTTAAAAAAACCCCAAGTTATATCACCTGACATTACTCTCCATCAAAGGACAACCAGGCATCTTAAAAATAGACTAAGATGAAAATACAGTGAGTTGAGAAAATACTCAAAGAGAAAACTGAAATAAAAATAAGGAAAGCTGGTGAGGAAACCAAAAAGGGAAGAGCAGAATTAAAACTCACATTAGAAAGTGTAGATTTGGTTTAACGACAGAAAAAAATTGCTGTGAAGGATAAAGTATATATATTGCCTCAAAAAAACAAGTCAGAAAAATTGAAAGATGAAAAAAAGATGATTGATATGAAGATTGGAGTGTAAAGCACTAATCTATAAATAATTGGAATATCTAGAAGAAATGAGAACAAAAGGAACAAAAGCAATAACCCTGGTTGAAATCCTGGATGTTTTTCCATTGTTTTGAGGTGGGGAGGACAATGCTTACTATCATCACTACTGAAAATACGGTCAGTTCAAAAAACAGCAGGAGAAGGCTGTGTTGGGCAGAGTACTGTGCATTGGTTACCAATCCCAGGAGAGGACTCCAAACACTTCTGCCCATCGCATCTTGGTATCAGAGTTGCCAAGGAAAACAACACAGTCGAACAGTGGATGGAACAAGGCTTTACTTACATAGAGAAGAGACAGAGCAAGATCACCATCAATAGTGGGCTTCAGTTCCCTATGGCAAGTGGGACTCTCCCAGTGGCCAAATGCAGGGTAGTCCGTCCACACGCACCTCTCTGGTGCCACAGTGGAAGGAACCCTATCCACTCCCCTCTGAAGACAGACATAACAGTTGGTCAGGTGCCACATGATGCACACTTTTAGCAGAGACAAAAGAGTACTCATAAAGTTTGAAACAAGGAAAGGTATTCATTCTCACACTACGTGACAAACTGGGCACAGGCGGTGAGAGTGCTATCTCAGTAGGGGAATGTTGCAGGTTCAAGGCCCATTCTCCCAAGGCTGAGTGGGGGTGGGGAGGCTGCATGCCAGGGCCACCTTTGCAAACAGTGTGAATGATAGAAAAGGGAAGACAAGAGACATTTTATATGTTCATTGTGTACTACGTAGTTATGAGAATCAAGTGAAAAATGCTTGAAAATTTAGAAAATAAAGTATGGTTGCTGGTTATAGATGAATAGAAAATCAAGAATTTTCATTCATACAACAAAATGATCATTCAAAACCTGTACTTAATACCACTTAACTGTATACTTAAAAATGGATATGACAGTAACTTTTATATTGTATATTTTATCACAGTAAGAGATAAAAAAAGTTAATAAATAGCAATCCATAGTATTATACATCAAGAAATACATTTTTTTCAAAAGTGCAAGATTTATACAAAAAAAAACCTAAAATTCCATTTAAAGATATAAAAAAATTTTAAGTTAATTGAAAGAAATACGAAGTTCCTATATTTAAAAATTAAATAGCAAATATGCCTATTCTTCTTAATTAAAATGTACATGTATTAAAATAATAAATAACCAGATGATTTATTATTTTAACTTAATAAAATGATATAAAGTTATTCTGGAAAAGGTGTCATGTGAAAAATAATATTAATAAGGCAAAAAATGATCTTATACGTTTAAAGGCAAACAGATCAATGAAACAAGAAATTAAATCTAAAATGTCATACACATATGACTTTCTTTACAATTCAATCTTCAAATTTCTCTTTAAATAGAGAGATTCATCCCATGTGCATGTAGTTTAACAATTTATGTTCCTGGTCTTGTTCCTTCCATCTCACTATATGTTTACAAATAATTTTTTTCATTCTTTTCCTAATGTTTGCCGGATTGCTACATTACTATTAATTCTATTTCTTTCCTTTGTTAATTGGACATTAATAAATTGGATTGGCTCTTATCATCATTCTACTAGTGATAGTTTTCTGCCTCCTACACTCAGAATCAAACACATATTTATCTTTAAGAGAAAGAAATGCTGACCATGCTTCTTGATTTTATCCCCTACTCCAGTAAGAATAAACATTCTGAACATTTTTACTTTCTCCACTGCTGCATACTCCTACAACCTGCTTAGAATGCTTTTACTTAACTCCTTTTTCACTCAGTGCTAGGTTTTGAGATAATTTAGTATTTTTGATACCTGGCTATAATTAGTCTCTTTACTGCAACATTTCTCTCCCTTTCGAGAATCATTACTTCTAAGTCTCATTACTTAGTATTCATATTTCAAATCTCTATTTCCAATATCACAATCAAATTAGGTATATATATGGCTAGGTCATGCATTTTCACTCTTTCTTGTTTCCTCTCCTCTTTCTCACTCTATTTTGAAGTCTCTAATTTATTTGTTGTTTGGTCAGAATAATCTCTCTAGTAGTTTCCTGAGATAAGGTAGGTGGGTAATATGTTTCATGATTTTTCGTATCATCATAAATGTCTATTGCTTACCCTGAGAAGTTAATTACGTCATGGCTAGGTATAAAGTTTTTTATGTTACATTTTTTCTCCACATTTTGCATATAATATATTTCTCTGAAGTTTCCAGATTGCATATAAGAAGTCATATTGACAGTCTGATCCTTTTTCCTTTTAAGCAACTTGTCTTTCTCTCTAGAAACTTGTAAATTTCATTTTTTTTCTCACATTGAATTTAGGAATTTTATTTAAATGCATGTCGTTATCCATCAATTTTCCATAAAAGTTAGTAAGCACTTTGCGTCTGTAGATATCTCTTTTCATACCAAGGAAATTTTCCTTGACATTGTTCCTCTATTCCTTTTAATTTTTCTGGAAATCATATATTTTGTACTATGTTTTGTCACCTTTATCTTTCAGGCCATTGGTTAGTGTCCCAAGAGTGACTATTCTTTTCTTAAATTTATCTACTGAATTTTAAAATCAAGAAGCACGTTGTTATTCTTTTTTAGTTCCAGAAATGTTTTTTCTTTGGAATGCTACAATTGAATTTCCTTAACATGATTATTAGGTTTATGTTTAAGATGTCATATCTCCTTTCAGCAGCTCTGCATCAATAGAAGTCACCTTACGGGTGCCTTGCTTGTTCTTCCAATTTGGTTGCTGTGCTCACTTAAGCCCATTGCTGTGTACTTTTGCCTACATAATGCTCTGTTCATTCTATGTTGTCACATTAGATATCGTTACCAGACTGAATGCAGGTTTCAGAACTAATCCTGATGATATTAACAATATAGTTTCAAGTCACACATTATATCACTATATAGCAAAAAGTACATAGGACAAGAAATGGAAGTAGAATAGTATTGCTAATCCCTCCCCCCACCCCAAATGCATCTTTAACTTGGATAATTAGAGAAATATATTCAAGTATATTATTAAAAAATCAAAAACATAAAAACTAGTACGAACAAATGCAAAACTTTCAGATCACTGTGGAAAATAAGAATAAAAAATCCAGTCTAAGTTCTGGTAGACATAAGACACAAAATTGAAATATGTGATGTCGGAAAGAAGCAGTGAATCATTACCATTTCTACGCAACATTTTCACACCTAGAAATATCAAGCTAATCAAGAAAAAATGCTTTCAATTGGTTTGAATAAACCAATAGACTTTCAGTTAAATTTCAGTAATCTGAAAGTTATAAAAAGGAAAAAAGATTCCCTTCAAAGTAGCAAACACCAAACCAAACACTATCACAACAATGACAGCAGCATCAACAATCATATTACAAATGTTATGCCAAAGAATTATTTTAACAGCAAAAAAAAAAAAAAAAGAGAGGGGGAATCTAAAAGAAGAAACCTTTGGATAACATGAATAAAACTTTGCTGACAGAAAAAATAAAGATTTGTTGCTCAGTGGGAAGACAGAATATTGCAATTGATCCTTTATAAATTAATTTACTGCTTTAATTTCATCCCTATCCAAATTCATTGGGCGAAGCTCATTCATGAATGCAGATGCAAAAAAATCCCAAACAAAATGTTAAGAAACCATACTGTATAGAGAGTAAATTAATTATAATACAGTACAACCAAAATGAGTATTGCGTAAGATCGCAATGCAAGCTTAACATTAGAATATATGCAAAGATCTTTTTCCACAATAGAAGATGAAAGGAGAAAAGCAATATTTTTACCTCATAATGCAGAAAAATGTGATAAAATTCAACCCTTTTATAATAGGAACTCAGTAAACAAGGAATATAAGTGAACTTCCTGAACCTGACAAAAGGAATCGACCAAAAAACTTGAGCAAACATCTCTTATAATAAAAAAATTAGGAGAATCCTCTTAAAATTCAGAAACAAACAAGAAAGTCAGCACTGTTTCCAACCATTATTTCTTGGTGATTTTGGCCAGTGTAATAGAAAAATGAAAAGAAATGTAAATGTGTGTGTTTGTGTGTGTGTCAGAATGTGAAAAAACAGTCATTATGCAGAGGTGATTACTGTTAACTTAGAAAACCCAGAATATCTACAAATATTATAAATAATAAAAATTTAGCAAGTTGGCTTGTTATTAGAGCAACATAATTCAGAAACAGATAAAAACATAATTTAATAGAATATGATCTTTACAATTACAATAACTATAGATTCATAGGGAAAAATTAACAAAATATGTATTAAGATATAAATATGAAAAAGCAGACCCTGTAAATTTGTAGAAGAAAATACAGAATTATGTATGTCTGACTTTGGGATAGGAAATAATTTACTAAGATAAACAAATAATTTTGCTGAATTCAACAAAATCAAAATTAAGAATTTCTATCAATAAAAGAAATAAGGCAAGTTAAAATACAAGTGACAAACTAAAAGAAGAAAACCATAATATGACAACTTAGTAACCATTAGTCTTTAGAATGTGTGAAGAAATACTACTAAACTAAGAGCAAATGAAAAACTACATCCCACCTCCCCTCAATAAAAATAAATAAAACACAGGAAAAGGCATTTAACAGTTATAGCCAATAAATAGTATGCAATCAGCAAAATGAAAATTAAGACCATATCTTAACCTGTAATCCCCAGAAAGCTACTACTTTATAAGAGAATGAAGTCCCAAGGAGGAGTGAGGGACAAGCGGAGTGAAACAGGGAGGGATGGAGAGCTAAGATAAGGATGTATTAATGACCTAGTTGCAGCTAAGTAGGACTGAGTAGCCTATAGGATTGTCTTCTGAGAAGGTGCTTAATTATATCTCTGGTCCATCCAACTTGGAGAAGAGGGGTGGAGAGTGGGAAAATGTACCCTCCATTGCCCATATCCCCTTGTCGAAGTTCATCCTGTGGGGTATACGCATGGCCATAGAGCAGAGCTCCATAGCATCCCACTTCTTGGCATCAACTTGGAACCCCAGGCTGAGCAAGGGCATGAGGCAAAGTGCTGCTGTTTTGTGCCTGCTTGAAAATGCTGGAAGGCTACACTGGTTGTCCAGCAACTGGAACAAGAAATGGTGAGGCTGAAAGAATCTAAAGTGGTTCATAAGAAGTATCTGATAAAGACACTAGATAGCATTTTATACCTGCAGTACTGGCAGAAATTAAGAAGTCTGGCTACATCGATTGTTGAAAAGGATGTAAAACAATGGTATTTATACCGCTGATAGGTATCCCATTACATGTGCCTTTAAGGGTACATATGAATCGAAAAAGAAAAAAAAAATTCCCTAGTGCAAAAAGAGAAGGAAACCCGCCACCTTTCAGAGCATTTTCTTTAGAAAACTTATAATTGTAAATTTTCTTGTTTTTTTTTTGAGATGTATGTAAATCTTTTGAAAAATCTAAATAAGCTTCTGTACAGCTTTACATTTTTTAAATAAAGCTGTTTAAAGCTTTACAGTCTTTTCTTCGGAAGGGGGGGCCAAATCTTTGAAACACGATCATCAAAGAAGATGGATGTGTCCCTATCCCCCACTTTCTGTGGGAGACTAGGAGCCTAACATCGGGAGCCTTGTTCTGAAACTACCTCCTGTCATAAAGATATGATAAATTTATTTTTCCTTTGTATAAAACCAATTAGCTAACCCAGAGAGTCACCCCAACTACCAAGGGAATTTAGGATGAACTGCATATGACGAATGTTGCTGTCAAGTCCTCTTACCTGAGGACTAGTTATTTTCTCTTGTGAGAACAAGGATGTAATGGGTTGTATCTACTTGGCTACATAAAAGGGTGAGATTTCTTTCTGTCTTTGCAATCTCTTTAGCGAATTGCCTGTGATGCACCACATTCTGGCTTAATGCTTATTAAATAATAAAACTATTTTCTTTCTAATCTACCTTCATTGTAGAGGTTTACTGAGTTAGCAGGAGATTTTGTTAATTATATTTCCCCAACATGTTCTCATTTTGGATTTGGGTTTTAAGTTCATGAGTATTCATTTTATTATTATGATTTACAACTTACAAATACATACACATGCAGACACAGATATGTTCTTTTGAATGTATCAAATAATATTTTAAAACATTAAATTAAATATTTTAATATGTCCAAAAATATTTTAAAAGTAAAAGACATCCAGCTGGTAAATGTTTACAACAAATATAGAAAATTAAGTTTTAATAAGCTTAATATATAAAGTTTATATAAATTATTTTTTAAAAATATGTTACTAGGCATGACCTTGAGAGAAGCAACTCCCTTTGGCCTCTGACAGTTTCTAGAGATGAAGGAACTCAGATGTGAACTGTCTGTCAACAACCCACATTCCCAGCCACTGAGTGAATGAGTGCTTCATCTCTAAAGTGGGAGAGGCAGATAAAATCAGAACCTGAGTAACTTTTGGACTTAGGGCATAGGGGGTGCAGATGGGTTGCAACAGGAAAGAGATTAGGCAGTTTAAAAATAATTTGGAGGTGAAATTATTAAGTAAATCTTATTGGTGAAATGGGAATTCTCTCATTCATTTATTGTCCCTGAGGGTAAAAGTCCATTTCTTCTTGACAGCATAGCAAACCAGTGTGCCTCCATACCCCAAGTTCAACTCAGAGAAGGCCATAGAAACAAGGGTGATAGGTCAGAGAAATTAACATAAGAATAGGTATGTGAATAATTTTATAAAACTGTGAAATTAAAGGCGAAGGAGAAAAGTAATACAAATAGAAAGAATTAAATAAAACAAAAACAATCCAAATATGACAGTATTAGAAATAAAAATAAATATGTTTTCTTAGCATTTCTAAACACAGAACACTAAGATTGGAATTTTTTTTAAAAGGTCCCAAAATATCTACCAATATGCACCCAGAAATGTTGAAAAGAAAATGCATACACAAAGAACTCTAGATGATATAAGACCTAATGTGAAAGGACAACTTCTAATACACACACACACACACACACACACACACTACACACACACACAAAACGATGAGGGAATATCTTTTTGTTTTGGGGAATGCAGAAGGATTTCTTAATTAAGATAAAAATAAAGTACATGTGATTAGATTAACATTGATTTGATTATCTAAAAACTAAATACTTATTTTCTAAGAAGAACATCATGCATATTATTAGTACGAAGCTATTTACAATGCTTATGACCTCAAGGTATTAAGAGCCAGAATAGTCAATGAATTCTTGGATATCAATAGGAAAATGGGCAAAGGATAGTTCATATATGAAAAGATGCTCATCATCCCCACCAGTTAACAAAAATGCAAATTAAAAAAGGAGATGCTACTCAACAGTCATCAGATAAATAAAACGAAAAGTTGATAATATAAAAGTTTTCCAAGAATGAGAAGAAATCGTGACCTGTTAGAAATCTAAGCTGGAAAAGGCTTTCTGGAAGGTACTCTGACAGTACTTAATGCAATTGTCTGAATATTTATTTTGTGTTGGGAAGTGGAAAACTTGCCTTCTGAAATATGCAAATTATTTTTTCAGTCTGGCACACTGGCCAGTCTTCTTTTGAACTCTCCTGTCAACTTCAAAAAACTACCTGTTTGGCCTGCTTTTGTCACCCATTCTGTTTCAAGCTTATTTGGAGGTATCGATAAGGAAATGCAGCCTATCATTGTCACTTAGCCAAATAATGATCATTCTACTTTTTCTCTGCAGGCACATTTCCTTTTTAAGTTTTTTTTTTTTGTTTATTTGTTTTGACTTTAACAAGATATATGTCCACCTAAAAGCAGCTACTTAAAACACGTTAGCATTTTTATCTTGTACTCTTAGAAGTGCTTCTTTCCTACACGATTCTATTCAAAAGCCTGAAACTGCAAATAAAAACCGTGACAACTCTCTATTTTACAATTTTAAATGAAATTTGCCACCATGTTATTAATACAAACACTAATATCTGTAGATATAATTTATCTGGATTAATTTTAACTGAGTGAGGTAGGGAAGAAAATATCAAGGCTGCCTTCCCTCAAAAAGAAATATTTTGTCACACTTTACTGGGGGAGGTAGATAAAATCAGAATTTAGAGTACTTTGTGGGTTAGGGCACAGGAGGTGGTTAGTTGCAACAGGAGAGAGAGATTAGGCAGTTTAAAAATAATTTGGAGGTGAAGTTATGTAAATCTTATTGGTAAAATGGGAATTTCTCATTCCTATTTTGTCCCCCTCTTCTAGCAAAATGCCAAGTCATTGAATAATTATTGAGTCTTTCAACAACTGAAATGAATTCAAGCCAACATAGAATGAAAGTTAAAACTCCAAGCGATATTATGTTTTGTTTTGTTATTCTATCTTTTAAACTTTTTGTTTTTGTTTTCAATCACAGTTGACACTCGATATTATTTTATATCAGTTTCAAGTGTACAGCATAGTGGTCAGACATTTATATAATTTACAAAGTGATCCCCCTGATTAGTACCCACTGTTTTGCTTTATTATTTATATCACTAAATGTTATATCTTGTTCAGAGCATTCATTTTTACTTGATAATATATAGGTCTATGTTTAGAATTAGTGCACTAAACTATTCATTATTTTTTCTACTTATATAAAATCTCAGAGTCAAACCTCTTAAAAGTATTCTGCATGTGAATTTCATACTTGTTTATGCTGATTATATAGGGGGAAATCAGTTTTTCACTATTGCAAATGACAGTTTATATGTTGTCAGCCAGATAAACATGAAAAAACTCTGTCAATTGTTTAGCATTTCCCAAATAACTAGAGAAATGTTATAGTGTGGATAAAATATTGGCATGATTTAAAGACTATCATTTACTTGTCATGTAGACAATTTGGTATAATGTTGCCAGTAAATCAATAGTGATCAATGAACAGAACTCGTTCCTTCCTCTTGACTCCCAGTCCTCAATGCTCCAAGAAATGACAGCTAGTAGCATTAAATTGAAAATATATACTAAAAATGATTTTGAAGAAGTAAGTAAAGGTCATTCATTTCACGTCAGGAGAAATAAAGGATAAATCTAAAAAGACGAGAAGGAGAATAAATACAAAAAATTAAGATGTGTTCCATTTTAAAAAACTACTTTTTACCTAAATATGTACACAGCGGACCACAGAGTTGAACTAAACATCAGTGGGGCAATGTGGGTTTTTTTTTTGAAGGCCATAAAAAGCAGAGTATCAAGACTTTGTGAGATATTTCCCTTTCATTCAAATACCTCACATTTCTCATACTGCGATTTTGAAATTCAATTCCAGAAAAAGATTTGGTTTTGGTTACCCAAGCTGTAGAGTAAATTATGTCAATGTGTTACTAGTCTTCCTTATATTTTTTGAGATATAATGCCTCATAATTGAAAGAGCATCAGCCTTAGAGCCAGAAAAATGTGCACTTTAATTCCCATTATGCCACTAAATTAGATGTGGGGACTGGAGAAAATTTATTTACTTCTCTGAACTTGCTTACTTTCTGGAAAGAAAAAGTAAATAAAGTCTGCTTTATTTATTTAGCAATATTATGAGAATTAAATGCAATGTTGAATTCTATAAGAATTCAATAAATGGTAGCTATCAATATCATTGTCTTACTAATATTATTATTGTTACCTTTATTCTTATTTCCATCTTTAGTTATCGCAACATTGGGCATGTTACAAAAGAACATGCCCAGTCTTTTGTTGCCACGGTCTCCAAATACGTAAAATGGGGATAATAACAGTATCTATTCACTGGCTAATGTGAGGGGTAAATGAGTTAATATATGTAAATCACATAGCAGAATCCCCTGCATACTGTAAATGCCATATAAATGCTAACAATTATTATTAGTGTTAGAAGAATTAGATTTTATAAGCATCAGTGAACAGATGGGAGGGTATTTTAAGTGTATAAAAAGTCAAACACCACAAACACTATTCTGTTTTGCTCACACAAAAGATTGATCTCAGTGGCCAGTTCTGTAGTGTTTAATTCTTGCAGCAACCTAAAGATATATATCCTCTTCCAGATCATAATAACCAGATAAAACTGAACAAAAATATTCAAAACCAGAGATATGAGCAAATCTCATAATTTAAAGTCTAAATGTGAAACATGAACATCTAAATGACAGTGTTACACAATTACAATTACTGAAACTATTTTGAAGAGTTAGACAGTGATGCCTGAACCCAAACACCCAGGAAAGCATACCAGAAGACCTTAGTGAAGTATTTTAATTTACATCCCAACAGATATTGTTACACCCTCTCCAGGGAACTTTGCAACCCCTCCTCCCTGCCCCTGCCAAGTAAATTAAGTGCCGTAATGATCACTGATGGAAGTAAACTATATATTTCCATGTGTTTAAGTCTCAGAATTCCTGGTTTGAAGTCATGATTTTTCTCACCTTCAGTACTTGGTGGACATTTTCCTTTAATGTTGTTTATTTATATCTATTCTCATCTGAATAATCATACACTAAGTACATATAAGTCATTGTAAAGATGGAAATTTATTTATAAAATGAAGATGAAAATCCTATGGAGATGGGATTAAGCTGACTTGTTCCCAGCTGAGATTTAATTTTAGAGTTTAATTAGGCTTTTTGCCCATTAGATCTCTAATGTTTTCTTTGGGGTGGATAAGGAATTAAATATCTCACGACAATTGCTGTTGAAAGGGAATTCTATTTTTACAGTGATAGAACAAACTTTTACTAAATGAATAGTTAAGAGTATTGGCAGTCAATTTAAACTTCTCAAATCAACAGGAAATTCTTAATAACTTAATATGAAATCCAAACAGGATATGTGGAGTTATAGAATATGGGTTCGATTTTTTTTTTTACTTAAGTTTTCTGGGAGGAAATTAATATTCCTGTTGATTATTAAAGGAAAATGACATATCATTTTCATACTGAAGGGTTGTTCCAATCTTTGTCTTCTTTGAAAAAGAATTTCATGGCTTCCATGTTTTTTAACTTATATACTTAAAAATATAAGAATTATTTTCCAAAGCATGGTATATAGATAGATATCATCTGTAGTCACTGAAGACAATAAGAAAAACACAGGGTTTTAAAAATCAGCCAACAATTTTAGAGTCTAAGATAAACCACTTTACCAAATTATTTCACTTTATCCCATAGTAGCCCTATTATTGATTCTATACTGGTATTATTTGCATTTTGCAGACTCAGAAACTGAGAGTTAGAGAACTTAAATTATGTACTTATGGTAACTCAGATGATAAACTTGGCAGAGCTAGGATTTGAAATCAGACCTGCTCACATCCAGAACCCCTACTCTTGACCATCAGAGTACAAGTTACGTGAGCACACCAGCCTGTTTCTAGGAACTTGATGGACAGAAACATCGTGAGTCTGATTCAGCCATTGAGACTTCCAGAACAAGGGCAATGGAGAGTGTTCTTATTTGGTGAGACTTTCTTTGTTTATTCTCTTTAACCCATGTGGTGTGGTCATAATGGATGAGATAGTCTTGTATCCTACTCCCTACTTGGGGAGAGCTCACACAGTCATTTATATAACCAAAAATTATGCAACTAAAATGGAAACAAGATATAGCAAATATAATGGTTTATTCAAGATTCAGGTTTTTCTTTGTAGGGATCTGTTGAAAGGCATTGCTAAAGGACACATTTGTTTAGTAACCATGGTTATTTCATGCATGGTAATTGTCTTAATACCCACTGTCTGATTTCAGGGACTAAATAGATATTCATTGCCATATTATTTACTCCACCATGAACACAATTATGGGATTGCTCTTGTTAAGTTTGTAAGGTGGAAAATGGATCCAGTCAATTTGCAATAATAATATTTATTGAACATTTTATCTCTATATGCTATAGAAATATGAATTAAATTATTCGGAAAAATCTCTGTGGAGCACAGAGAAGGAAATATATAGGGCAGCAAGATAAAAGGTTTATATCGTAGCTGAGTGCTACGAAGTTCCCTGTTGCCTCTCGGATCTCAAGTAACACAAATCATTTTTGTAAGTATTACCAATAGGCCGGCTTCTCTTGAAGTTTAATGCTTTATATTATGGGTTGCCGTTTTCTCCGTTATGTGAAATCCTCTTAAGCAGTATTCATTTAGCAAATTTTGTCAGCATGATGACAAGGTTGTGTGAATGTGCGACGAAAGAACCCTGCAGTTTTAAAAAATTCAGTAGTTTTCCAGATATTGTTTATCCTCCCTTTTGAAAAATCTGTGGAAGAAGTTACCAAAACTGCATACTTTTTGTTTACCTTTTCTTATAGATTTATCCTAAAGTAGCTTGTATTTACTATGATCATTGATAGAATATAACTTTTTATTTTATTATTATCATAAAAAATAGTGAAAGTTTTACTTCATATCCTTTGGAGTATTTCAGAAAGTTTGGGGCAGACAGATACAATTTTCTTCAAGGTGTATATTTTTAAAAGTAAGGGAAATTTGAGGGTGACTGTGAACTACCACACCCCATCGATAGCTAAGAATCCCCATCTGCAGCCATCCTTGGCTGACAAAGAGCTAATTTCCCTTCTACATAAGAACTCAAAATAAACCCTAAAACAAACATGGAAGTTCTTTTCCAGGCCTAGTCATTCAATGATTCAGTAAACAAACTTTAGCATCTGCTCTGTGCCATGCGTTGATAGTATGTAGCAGATACCGATACTGTCCCACCCATATCCCTTTAGCATGTGACATTTCAGTGCGTATCAGCAAGCTTCCAGCTACCAGAGCCTATGACTTTGAGGGCTCTTTCTAGCCCCTGGAGCCCACTCTGCCTGCATGCATGATGGAGGTATCAGGGTATTAATGCCATCTCCAACTACTTACCTGCAAGCAGCATTTAGCATGACAGGTGGGAACTGATGGACACAGACTCCATTCCCCTAACCTCCTCAGATGGGATAACTGAGGTGGTGTCCTGCACAGTCTCCCAGAGTTCTCCAGCCAGATTAAACTTCATTTATCCACCATAACTAGCTTGAGAAACTACCTTTTTTATTTTGTACTTTTCCTTCCATCCACATCTCACTTTCTCACTTTGCTGCTATCAACGTAAGAATGTCCAAACCTATAGAGGATTTTTATGAGTTTTTCTGAACCAAAACTGAGGACAATTATCGGGAAGCAAGATCTAAAATGCTCTGGGGAATGATGCTTTTGCAGGTTTTTTTATGCATTTGAAGTTGAGGGGACACAGGAAGATTACCTGAAGATGGAAAGAAAGAAAGGTGGGGATTGGATTACAGGATAATTAAGATTCTGTGCTCTTTTGAGGGTGGTTAAATTTATGTCAAAGGTGTGTTAAGCTAGATGCATGAGAACAATGGACAGGGCTTGCTTAAGGTAAAGAGAAACCTTTTACTAAAGAAGTGATATGCCTGTGCTGTGACTACCCACCCTGACCTGCCCAATCAGGAATTTAAGATCAGATCGCCCTGTGAGGTTATTTTTCATAGAACCTCTTTTTTGTCCACACTGCTGGTTATCATCTGTGCTCGCCTTCCAAATAAATGACTTTCACTCAAATTTTTGTTTCAGGGTCTGCTTCTAGGGGACCCTAAACTAAGATATAATAGAAATATGATTAAAGCAAGATTCATCATTAAGAGATTTGAAAAATTGTCGGATGGGTACTAGATTTATCAGTGAATCACTTCGTAAGCTATATAAATGTCCAATTGCTATGTATACACCTGAAACTAATAAAATATTGTATGCCAACTGTAATTTAAAAAAAATTATTAAAAACTAAAAAAAAAGTTTGCAAAAGAATAGTCAGAGAACTAGGAACAGAAGTAATTCTGAAGATGAAGGAAAACGCATTTTATAAGTTCAAATAAGTTAAGTCCTGTAATAAACTCCCTGGATTTAGCACTTCGTGGGTTCTGAGTAATCTTTGTAAAGGTTTGTCGCAACCATGAACATTGGCTGCTCAGACTTCCTTTCCAGAGAGAGACTGCTGAAAAGGATCGAGTTGACTGACAGGCTCCACTTGTCGCCTCCTTGTAGTCTGCACAGCATTCATGTCACGGCCACGGTCTCCCTGGGAAGGGCCCTGGCAGGGACTGAGCATGGAGGGTATCAGTCAGGGTTTCACCACGGAAAGAGAATCATCGGGAATTGGTTCACACAATTGCGGGGGATGCTTGGGCAAGTTCAAAATACAGAGGGCAAGCCATCAGGAGAGGCAGGCTGGAGTGCTCAGGCACCAGCTGAAGCTATAGATCAATTCTGTCCACAGGCAGAATTTCTTCTTCCTCAGGGAAACCTCAGTTCCATTTTTAAGGCCTTTTACCTGATTAAATGAGGCCCGCCCAGATTATAAGGCTAATTTCTTTTATGGAAAGTCAACTGATTGTAGATGTTAATCACATCTACAAAATACCTTCACAGCAACTAGATTGGGGTTTGAATGACTGGGTACTATAACCTAGCCAACTTGACACAGAAAGTTGTTGACAACAGATGGGATATTGGAGACCAGCTACTTCTGCCAATCCGGGACTCCACCACTGGCAGTCAGTATCAGATAGTAAATTAATACACTATGACAATGATTCTAATAAGGAAAACAAACACTCAAATTAGGACCAAGTCATTGTTCTGAGGTAAAGCACTTTTCTTATTTCTGTTTTTGTAATGCATTACTAAATTTACTGTCAACAAGTATGATTATTAGGTATATTTTTCCCTTTCATTGATAATCTGTATTATAATTTCTAATCTTCTATTAATAGGTTTGGCATTGATCTTCTAAAATACATAATCAGAGGTTAATATTAGTTAACAAAGCTTCGTGCTAAATATAAATTCCACAAAACCAAGTCAATAATTTTTCTATATTAATTATATAAAATGTAGTGCTTGCCTTTTCTATATCTCTGACAATTACAAGTATAATGTGATAGTACTGTAGTAACTATGCGACTGAAATTTAGGGGAATAATTTCCAACGTAGATGCAACATCGTTAATTCATAATATTACTAAATGTGAATTTCTTAAAATTAAGTTCTTATAAGCATGTACACATTAAATAGTGCAGAACCACATGTTAACATTTATAAGCCATTATTTATTCACTTTATTAGTAATTAGCTTTAAAAATCACTCCTATAATTGTGTTCTACACAATGTAAACTAAATCTCACCCATCAATTGAACTTCAAGAGAATGCCTCACTGAGCAAGCAAGGCACCGACTCAAATGGCTTGTCATGGCTCATTATTGCTAAAATTTGTTCAGTGTTTTTCTTTTTCTTGAAAATGTGGTTTATTCAGCAGGCAAATTTTGTTCATTAAGATAGTTTTGACTCTGTGATTAACTACTCATGTACTACTAACAATTTTTTCAGACAGTCACTTTGGTTGTGGGAATGCATTATGGCTCTTACAAGATCAAGGTGGCCTGGTTAGTTTTCCCTACAAGTCCAGTTCCAGCCTTATGTGGAGAAAGAGTACATATCTGCCTAAATAGCCATGACTGAAAATTTCACAAAGTACTCTCAATCTCAGGGTATTTTTTTCACTACTTTTCATGGTGTAGCCCCAGCTTTACCTACCCAGAAATTCCCATCATTATGAAGGTATTCGTTGTTTAGATAATAAAAGCAAGGACATACTCTCTAGAATTGTATTGGCCAATTGTAGTAGTCACTAGCCACATATAGCTAGTTATGTTTTAATTAACTGAACATATTTAAAATTTCAGTTCTTTAATTGTAATATCCCCATTTCGGGTGTTCAGTATGCACATGTGGTTGGTTGGTGGCTACACAGTGGACAATGATGATCATTTCCATCACAACAGAAAGTTCTCTTGGTCAGTACTGCTCTTAAAGGTCTATAAAACTATCTGGTTAATAACTTGGGTCTCGATTAAGATTCAAGTTACATTTTATGAGAGCCACAGATCTATCTAGCATTATGTATTCGTAGATGTTATTCTTTGTTAAGGGTCACAACAGTCCTGATGGATAGGTATTATCCTTCTCATCTTAGAGATAAGAATGCTGAGGTCATGTATAACACAAGAGTAAGTGACAAATTGTAAGATTTTATTCTTTTTTATGGCCAAGTAATATTGCATTATATATGTAGTCACAGGGATGTAAAGTACAACATAGGGAATATGGTCAATAATATTGTAATAACTATGTATGGTGGTGTCAGGTGGGTACTAGATTTACTGGGGTGATCACTTTGTACATTATATAAATGTCTAGCAACTATGCTATACAACTGAAATTAATATAACATTGAATGTCAACTTCAATGAAAAATTAAAAAAATATATTTTAATTACACAAAGCCACATACACCAAAAAAAAAAAAAAAAAAGAGTAAATAACAAGTTGATTCATGTACCATAACATGCTGCCTCAAAGCCTGAAATATACTCAAGGACAATCCTCAAGAACCAGCATGATAGAAAACACCACCCTACAAAGAGCTTCATTTGGAAGACTTTCTTCAGTGAGGTAAAAACCCTAAAATAAGAATGTTTATTGCTGGGAAAATTGACACAAGGATGGAGTAAGAAAAAATCTGGAACATAGGGCCCTATCTAGAAGGAATACTTGAGCGTTTTGGTTTTTCTTTTACATATTCAATACATAATAGTGTTCTATCCTAAGGCAAAATGTAAAATACATAAAAATTTTATGCATCGATATAGACTTCATAGTGTTATTTATAGGATAGGAAAAATAGAAACTATTTAAATATATAATGATAAAAATATAGTTAATGAAGCTCAATAGAATAGTATCTAGCCACTGAAAGCAATTGTTAGGAAACAGATATAATAACACAGAAAAGCGCTTTAATATTCTCTTCAGTTCAAAAGATATTTCTAACTCAAAACGTATGTACAAAAATGATTACAACCATATTCATGAAAAGTGTACCCAAACTTGCATAGAAAGATATGAAATGCTAACATTTTGAACTACTGAGTAGTTAGAATTTATTTCCCCCTCTATAGTGCAATGCTAGAAAATTACATGGATCGCACAATTAAAAATGTTTAATAACCTAAACAACAAGACAATTTGGAAATAGTCACAAATTAAATGGGAAGAGGCAGTAAATTTAAAGAACTTCAATTAAGGTCCACTGGTTATGTAATAAAACTTTCCTTATGTGTTCACCTCACCACCATCAACACATACATATAAACCATCTCTCAATCTATACATTAGTGTCATTTAAAAATTTATCCATCAGATCAAACCCACATATGGCAGTATTGTCATATTTGGATGATCTATCAAAGGAAAAATTGTTTTCTCATTCACAAGTCTATGTACATGATCTCCAGATATTTTCATGGCACTTGTGTTTGTAGGAAACTGCTATTAGGAATTAGAATCAGGGCCAGAAAATGTTAGATCTGGGAGCTCTTTGAGAAAATAATGTAATGGCTGTGGAAAATTATCATATATATGCTCCGCAAAGAAAATAATTGCATGAATTATTATGTCTTACTTCAATTGATCCCAGTCATTTGCAGATTTCACCATAATGTGAACACATGCAGGGACATTAAGGTATTGTAATTCAGATTCAATTTTAAAAATGCAAAAATCAATACCTCAACATTAGTTGTACTGGGCTTTCAATTTTATATTTAAAACAGGTCTCTTCTGAAGGAGAAATATTTCTCATTCCTACCAAAATAAATAAATTCTGAAAAAGCAGTTTTAGAACTTCAGTAACACATTTCACAAAAAAGAATGAAAACGTAATTTTCTCTCCAATGGAAAAGTGGTGTTGTTGTCGTTTTTAATTTAATGGTTTTACTTTAATTTCCTTGCTGCAGAATGAGAAAAATAACATGTCAATGAGTAACTATGGTGTGGTGTCTTCACTAAGGAATCTTTCCTACATGCAATATGAGAAAATTTAGCCCACTCCTATTACAGGTCAATAAAGCAGATTTTTAGAAAGAGTCTCAGAAGGTGCAGGGGAAAAAAAAATGAAGAAAAGGAACTTGACTGAATAATTGTCTCAGTTTCTAATGGGACATTGAAGTACAAGTGCAGCCCAGATCCATCCAACCTCCAGGATGCACATTTCCCACAGGGGAGAGCTCTAGAAGTGGAGGAAAGCTTTCAGTCATGTCGTAATTCTTTGGTCACTTTTCTGCCTATGAAGTTAAAAGGAATTTCTTGAAGTGGAAATTGTTATTACCTCTGTTCCAAAAGCAAGTAGTGGAATCACCCTTCCTCTAAGTCCATAGACTCTGAAGCAAAGTTCAGAACATCCTAATGACCTTAGTTTTTAATGATGTTTTTTTCCCCCTAGGAACTATGAGGAAAAATGAGCTCATTTCCACATCTAGATATTGTGAGAAAGATAGATGCCTTGGCCCAAGGAATAGATTATTCATTTATTTAAAAATATAAATTCCAAATCGACTTTTTCCTGCTATTAGGAGACAATATGGCTCTTCCTGAGTTTGTTAGCATGTCTGAAATATGGCACATCCATCCATTTATTCAATTAGGCCTCCTTGAATTTATAGGCCTTTCTCTCTGATTTAAGTTACCATTTTGTTAGTATTCTATACATCCTAATGAAGTCAAGTGACACTGAAAATCTGCCCCATAAAAATTAGTCATATTTCAAAGATATAAATAATCTCTAAATGCCAATTTTAAACTTTTCATCTGAAAATAGAAGTCCTGTTCTCTTTTACATTCAATCTCCACTGTCCCTGGTAGGATTCGCTATAGTAGTTGATATTTCACCAAGAAATATCAGTGCCCTCCTAGACACGCAGAAGTTAGGACATTGCCTTCTATGTGCTCTTGAAACTCACTGTAGCATACTGACTAGAGGTTTTTATATTTTATAGAAACGAGACATTATATCACTTTGCTTAATGACTAATTAGTTATATATTGCAATTAGACATACCATTTTTTCCAGCTGAGTTTTTGTTACAATTGCGTATTTCCCAAGTTTGAAAGGATTTAAAACACTTTTCTAACATCCTATTGTATCATAACTGGAGTTTTTAAGGGTGATGAGAAATAAATCAACAAATGAAAGTATTCAATTTTTTTTTCACAGAAATAAAGAGAAATGAAGCAGTGACTCGATAGCAGATAAAGATCCATACTTAAAAACTGAGGGTTCATTAGATAGATGTAGATCTTGAAAGCTCAGCATCATATGCAGTGACATAATTTAGAATACTAATATGTAACCATTTTGAGTCTATTATAAAGCATTTTGGTACGAGAAGCAAAACTTTACAGAATAAATTAGATCTGATGGTCTAGTTCCAAATCTGATAAATGTATGATGCTTTCATATTATAATTCTTTTACTTCCTGTCTTTGTTAATAAAAACCTCTTTTTTGTTTTTAATATTGGTATCCAATATAGTTAATCCAAGGTCTTAAAATAATTAAGTGAAGAACAGGGTATTCAAATAACATTTATCCTTTTCTAAGAGAATATCTATGAGAAATCCCGTCAGCATTTGGGTCAAAACAAAGAAAAAAAAATACCTGGAGGCAAATGAATACTTCTAGAGTGAAGAGTGCTTGTCCCACAAGACTGTGGTTGACATTTGAACAAGGCTTACCACAAAAAGGCAGTATGTAGAATCCAACAAAGCAAAAATAGTTCTTCAGCTACTAGATGGCTGGGGTTGATTCTAGAAAGTTCCAGAAAGACAAATAAATGGCAGTACCATACTTAAGAGTATGACCTGCTTTCTCAAAGAAATAAAGGCCTAAAGTAAGAGTAGGGGTTTAAGAACTATTACACAACAAAAGAGACTAGAGATTTAACACCCAAATTTAATATGTGAGCTTTATTTGGGTCCTGATTCAAACAAACCAACTATAAACATATGTCTTTGAAACAATTACAGAAATATAATACAAATCCAGAATGAAGTAGATATTAAGGACTTACTGCTAAATGTATTAGATGTAATAATGCACGGTGGAGGTAAATATACACAAACATGTATGTATGTAAGTATTCACGTATTCATCAGGAATGTGTACTAAAAGCATTTATGGGTAAATACTTTTATAATGTCTGAAATTTGCCTTAAAAGAGTCAAGAAAAATTAATAAATAAAAAAGAGTGGGTTACAGATGAAACTTAATGGTTTTGTTAACCAATGTCACCATAAAAAAATAAATAATAAATAAAATTTAATTAAAATAAGACAATAACAAATAATAGAAATAAAAATAGAATATGTAGTAAAATTTTGATAAATATGCAGTACAAGATTAAGAGCAAGACAAAGAGAGGTTAAAGGATACAGATTAAAAGGTAATATATCTAATTTTAGTGTATAGATTTTACATGAATACTGATTTAAATATTCAAATTGTTAAAAATATGACAATCTGTGAAATAAGTAAACTCATGCAATATCTAATAATATTAATAAATTGTAATTTTAATATGATAAAAAAGTAAATAAGTATATATGTGTTCATCTGTATTCTCCCTGTAAGTGATTTTCTTGAGATTTGACCTGCATTTTAGTCATTTTTTATATCTCTGGCATTTGATATAGTATATAGTATCTTGTTGGATAAATGAATAAAATAAAGAAATGAGTGAAAGAACAAAAAAATAGGGGGTAAATGAAGTAGTGAAAAAAGATTGGTCTAATATTGACAAATGTTGAAGGTGGTCAATGGATGCATGGGCTTATTATACTTGACCCGTGAATAACACCAGGGTTAGGGGCACTGAACTCCTGTTCACTCGAAACTCCGTGTATAAATTTTTATTTCTCAAAAACTTAGTTGTCTTTTGGTATCCATGGGGTACAGGTTCCAGGACCACCTGCAGATACCCACATCCACAGATTCTCAAGTTTCCTATATAAAATGACACAGATCAATGCATACAGTCAGCCTTCCACATCCACAGACTCCCAACTGCTGACGGAAAACAGTACAGGTTTTCAGTGAAAAAATCCACGTAGAAGTGGACCCACACAGTTCAAACCCATGTTGCTCAAGGGTCAATTGTATACTATTTTTTCTAAGTTTGTATATATCTGAAAATGTCAACAATAAAATGTCTCTTTTTAAATAGAGGGCTCAGTGGGCAGTCTAGTAGGCAGAGAACAATTCTGTCAGATACTAGACTAGACAGAAGAGGTTGGTTCTAAAGATTGACACTCAGGCAGATAAATGTAGAATAATCAACAGTTATGAATAGGTCAGCAAGATTCAGAATTGTGGGGTTCCAATTGTCAACAAAGTCAGAAAGAAGAATCAAATTAGCTCTCACAACTAGAGCAGAGTCTGTTCTTGCCCTGTTCTTTTTCTCACTGTCTATATGAGGGGGCGGCCTGGCGTCTGCAGTGCCCATTCTACCTAAAGGAAATCAGAGGCCTGATTTGATTCCTGCCCCTTCTCTGCTACAAAGATCTAGAGATCGAGTCACAAGGATCTCTGCACAGAATCGGGTAATAAAATTCTGTTTGCTTAAGGGCAGAAAGAAAAGGAAACACTTAAATGAAAACAGTTATACAAAAATGCAATTATAGTACAGTTCTATTATTGTTATAAAGACAGGACATGGAGTATAATACAAATATTCAATATATGTTTCCTTTATGAATTCACAAAACCCAAGATGGAGGAGGAGGGAGAAGCCTGTCCTTGAATCATTTTTATTGATAAAATAAACATGAAACTTTATAAAATCAGATCTGTCCTCAAGATAAACTTCATTTAGAAGTCTTATGAACACTCAATTCAACATCATATTATACTAATTAATTTACTCCATAAATCAACTTTTTTTCTGACTTTTGTCCTTCTATTTTTAATAACATAATCATCTCAGTCATTCAATTTCAAAATTTCAGAGTGACCTGTGACTTTTCCTTAACAAACAAATCTTCTAATGCAATATTTTTTTAATTGGTCCTTTTTGAATAAAAATAAAAATAAAAATGTACTGCTACTGCTCCAAGTCAGGCTATGATATATTTTCTCATGGAAAATTATTCTTGTCTGCTTATCTGGAAATCTTACTTCCATTTTTCCCCATAAAATGTTACTTCTTTAAATACTATTTATTTCATATGCCCTATGTGTCTAATCTATGCCATGGAGTTAAAGTGATGTGTACAGCTAAAAGGTTTGCTCAGCTATGTTTAAACCACTTGCCTTAGATTTGCCTCTTTACCACTGGATGGAAATGACAGTGACACCAGGGGCCTTGGAAGATATGGTTTAAGGGTGGCTGAGCTGCCTCACAAGCCTGAGTGCCCCTGGACAGCCTCGTGAAGCCTACACTCATCTATTTCTCCTGAATATCTCTATGTAAAAGAGTAAAATACGTCCATCTTATCTGAGCCAATGATTTTACGGAGGTCTCTGTGTTAGAGTAGTTTAATCTGTGCCTTAACTAATATGCAGAAAGAGTAAAGTTATTTTCAGCAGTGCAATACCAAGATAACTATAGCTCAATTCAGCATTTTGTTTTTAGAAAATTAAACTTTATAAGAAATTCCATTAAATGCTGAACATGAACATTACTGAATTTGGGGGAGATTTATTTACTAGCAGTGTTTAGAATGGTCTCCTTTTAGAATCTCACTCTGGTGTTCTAGAAATTTAAATCTAAATGACAAAGTAAATTTGTACTTTGATTATCACGGGCATTCTAAATTCATTGTATCCAAAACTAACTTCAACTTCTGCACTTCCACTCACATCTCATTGATCTGAACTTAACCACATGGCCCCATCACAGCTTAAACTCAGAATTCTGTTACTAAAAGGAAGAAGGTTATAATGGATGTGGAAGAGAACGAGCAGTCTCTGCCAAATCTTTACCGAATAGAGTTCATAGTTCCAACCTATGCATTAAATTGGCTCTATGTTGCAATACCAGGCTACTTTTCAAGAGTCAGTGAAAGGATTCCACTGAGTTTCTAAAGAGCACTTCACATTTTCCCAGCTCTTCAAAGCCTTATAGAAATATTCTGGTAATATTATTTGTTTATCTTCAAACCTCACCCACAAAAATTCTGCCAGTTCTTTAAGACCCAAACCAAATTTTGCTATCACGAAACTTTCTGGATTCTTTTGACCTCCCCCTAATCATATAATCATCCATGCAATAAACACTTGCTTAGGCATCATCTCTATGCCAAGCTGTGGATTAAATCTTAGGCAATTTTAGGTGAATAACAAAGAACACGTCGTTGCCTAGACGGTGTCATTCTCGTCCTTCTATATCTCTTTGTTTCATTTAATTTGGTAGTTGTTACATTCTATATTTAATTGGAATTATTTGCTCACATAGTCAATTTTTATTTCATTAAGTCCTGGGGCCAGGAACCACACCTTGGTTTTTTTTAATCCCCTCAACATTTAACAAAGGACATCACCTATTATAGCCACATAGTGAACTGCCAGAAAGAGTGAATGAAAGAATAAATCATACTGTCAGTATTCTTTAATGCATCTCTTATACTAAAGTTCTATGATTCACTACTTTTCAAACTGACTTTGATTCATAGTGAACCATATCATTTCCTTTCCAGTTTGTTCTTACTCCCCAAATCAAAGTAGGCTTTGTGGTTTAAATCTAGAAATATTTTTCAATCAGATAGTCTCTGAGATAGTAGGAAATAGAAATTTCAAAATAGAATAACCTGGGCTTCTGTCACTTTAAACACAAACATCTCTTTCTTAGGTCTCCTGATACTTCATTAAAATTATAATACATAGAAGAGAAACGTATAAGGCCACAAAACCTTGGGAGTAGAGCCATCAACAGCCAAGAAATGACAACAGATATCTGTAGAAAGGAAAGCATATCCAGGAGTGATGTTAATGAATCAGCAAAAAAACCATTTGCAACCAAGAATACATGAAGTGGGTATAGTCAATGGCTAACATATCAGCCCTGCAGACCCTGAAGAAACTTTGAACTCAGAAAGACCAAGTGAAATAAGAGGGCAAAAGTGAGGATCTCTGCTGATAACATATTAATTGGAGCCAATCTCTCCCCACATCCACAGCTGCCTCATTTTGATTCTCATTTAAAAAAAATCATGGCATCCAGGTATTTACCACACTTTTATAATGCCTTCTTGCCTGGAAAGAGTTAATACACCCCAGGAGGTCAGTGCAGGGAGGCTTGGCGTGACAGCTTACTAGCATTGTAAGTGAAGAAACGGTTTGTATTAGAACAGAAGAGTAAAGGTCCCTGGGTGGTGAAGAGAGTGAAATAAGTAAAATAGACATTAGGATTGCATATTTGGAAAATATTGAAAGTATGATAAAAGAATTTCTGGATTTAAAAAATAATCCATTTGACTTTGACACTGGAAACATACCTCACTAAGTTTCACAAGGGCCATAATATCAGACTAGTTAGGAAAGGGTCAAACAATCAAACTACCATGCATATTGGTAGATTTGGTGGTAAACGATAATTACCCAATCAAAATAGTGTGCATTGGTTACCTATGGATGCATAACATATTACCCCTACTCCTCCCCAAAAAATCCATGGTTAAAATTTAATAGACATCTATTGTTTCTCACAGTTTCTATAGCTCAGCAATTTGGAGTAGCTAGGCAAGAGGTTCCAGCTTGCTTTTTCTCATGAGGCTGCAGTCATCTGAAAGCTGACTGGAGCTGGAGGATCAGATTTGAAGATGGCTGGCTCACTTACATGGCTGAAGGCCTCAGACCCTTCCCATCCTGGGCATCTCTCCAGGGCTGTATGATTGTCTTCCTGATGTGGCACCTGGCTTCCTCCCAGAGCAACTGTGGTGGTTAATTTTAGGTTTCATCTTAGGTGGGCAACAAGGTACTCAGGAATTTGGTCAAACATTATTCTGGATGTGTCTGTGAGGGTGATTTTGGATGAGATTTGACTTTGGGTGGTGAACATGCAATGCAATATACAGATGATGTATTATAGAATTGTGCACTTGAAACCTACATAATTTTATTAATCAATGTCACTCTAACTTATTAAAACTAAAAAAAAATTAAAAAACCTTTAAATCAGCAGACTGAGCGAAGCAGATTGTCCTCCGTCATGGACATACACCTCCTCCAATTCATTGAAGTTTTAAATATAATAAAAGGCTAACCCTTCCTCCTGCCTTTGAACTTGAACACTGAAATTTTTCCTGCCTTCAAATTCAAACTGAAACATCGATTCTTCCTGGGTCTCAAGCCTATGGGCTTTCAGAGTGGAACAAAACCATCAGCTCCCCTGGATCACCAATTCACCCTGTAGATATTAGAATTTGCCAGACTCCATAATGGCATAAGCTGATTCTTTATAATAAATCTCTTCATATATAAATATAATATTTTATATATTTATATATGTTTATACTTATAAACATATACAAGCACATACACATACATATTCTATTGATTTCGTTTCTCTGGAAAACAATGATCTGAAATTTCACTTAGAGTAATGGAACAAGAAATGGAGGTTTCAAATATTTGACAGGGAGGAAAAGATAAGTAGAAGAATTGAGATTACTAATATAAAACTGACTTGGCAGAAGAGAAAGGTTATGAGATGTTATTAATAAGCCAATTAGTCATCATCAGTTGAGAAAGCTGTAGATCAACCGTAAAATTAATAAATAAAAAATTATCATATAATAATAGTATTTAGAAAATAAGACCATAGCCATAAAAAGAACTGTTAACCTCAAGGGAAGGGAGGATACAAAGGTGGGATGATTGAGGGCAGGAGATTATTGATTATATTATATACCCTTCTATATACAACTTGATTTAAAAATATTTGCATGTATGACTTTGGCAAAATGATTAAAAGGTGATTTATCTATCTATCTATCTATCTATCTATCTATCTATCTATCTATCTATCTATCTATCTATCTATTTAATTTATTTTTTTATGGTGACATTGGTTAACAAAATCCAATAAGTTTCAGCTGTACAACTTAACAGTAAGGCACATATATGTTTACACTGTGTGTTCATCTCCCATAGTTAGATTTCTTTCTGTCACCACATATTTGACCCCCTTTACCCAGTCTACCTCCTCCCTCCCCTCTGGTAACCACTAGTCTATTGTCCATGTCCAAGAGTCTCTGTTTGTTTATCCTGTTCATTTGTTGCTTTTAGGTTTATATCTCATAAAAGGTGATTTTTATAAGAATGAATATAAATCCTCATTTTATTTCTTTATGCAAAACTTTTGTTTGCTGTTATTAAAGAGCTGATTAACAGGGTTGTCCCTTGCTTTCTGACACTGAATGGAAGTCGTGTATATCACCCAGATAGGATCATTCATAAAAATAACTAACATTTCTTAATCATTCAGTATGCCAGGCAGTATACCAAACGTTCCACATGAATCAATACATTTAAACTTCAAAGAGCTTATTTTATAACTTGTCCAGTGGCTCATAGGTTGTAAGTGACAGACTAAAGAATCAAATACCTTTTTTTGTGTGTGAACACAGAACAGATGTTCGGAATCTATTGCCTTGAAAAGAAATTATTTGGGAAAGGCAGTATAGAGACTGGAAAGAGGGAGCAGTTGTAAAACCATAGACATAGTATTAATTTTGGCAAAGGTGTGAGATATTTCTGGCTTTCAGGGATATAATCAACACATAGGACTCTTGGAAAGCACTAAATTGAACAAGATTTTCCTTAATGAAGGATGGAAAATTCTGGAGAAAATCACGACTGGCACTCATGTATCCTCCTTCCTATTCCTTGAATCCATCACATATCTCCTGCCAAAAGGATATTTCTAAAACAAAACTATGAGTATTCCCAATCTGACTTCGCACACGACCTTATGCATAACTTATCCTTCTCTTACTATGCTGTACAAAAGATGTCTCTTTACATACCTGCTTCCCAAACCAGATTGTAAAACAAAGAGGGGAATGTATCTCCTTGATGTTTGTATCTTAATGCCTAGCAACTTATCTTGTGCACAGCTTGCAATGAATGAAAGCCAGTTGGATTATTAGAAAAATTATGTTTATGCTTAGATTGCCCAAGATATCCCTGTTTAATAAGCATTTATTTAGTGCACATGATATGCCAGGTACTAAAGCATACTCGCGACCTTGGAAAGTTCACGATTTAAAAGTAGAGGAAGTCTACATTAAAAAAAAAATCAATGAATAAACTAATGTGATAAGGCAGGTAGCACAAGTAGGATTGTGCAGTACTGGAGGAAAGAGAGAAAGAAAGAGACTGAGTTTAAGTATCAGTGATTAAACAGAGTGAAAAGGTAGCAGCACAATTACTTTCAGTTACTGAGAATTCTGCAAATCCTATTTTAATATGACTTTAGCAGGCAGAACACTTACTGGACAGGTCCCCTTAAGTCAGACCATTGATTCAATTCAGGACCAAGTAATTAGGGAGGTTTCTATATATTTGTCATTTTGATTCTTTGGTATCATGTTGGTATACAATGAATTTTGCTTTCATTGGTCCCTTGGTTCTTTCTATCCTCCTGGAAACATAATTTAACAAGAAATTAATTCTGGTTTGATCAATTGGTAAGGTTTTCTTTTCCATTTTTATTTGCACAACTATCTTTGGAGAAAAGGCCCACAGAGTAGTAAACTGTGTGCCTAGCTGTATTCATGTTTCCCAGTACTCTTTCGAAATGCAAGGCAGTGACTATGAATGATCATCTCCAGTCATGCTTTTTCAATCGGGAAGTGATAGAAATCTGAGAATGAGACTTTATGACAGTCTCAAGTGAATGGGAAAAATAAAATTCAAAGCCAAACCCATTGAAAATTAAATAACCTTTTTAACATATATAATTACATTCTATAACTTTACATACACAATTTAGTTGAACTCCCATATCGAGACCAATACTGTACTAATTACGCAGATTAAATATGTGAAAATTTCACTGTGACTATGGAAGTCAGTTTTAATTATGAAGAGTTAATTTTAATAGGTTTCCCAAACAACCTGTATTATACAGTGTCTGCATGACACGTCTTGGTTAATTACATGCTTTTATATCTTGTTATCTATATCATAAACATTTCATGCACTTCCTTATTTAGACTTTCAAATTAATTCTATTGACTTATCTTACCCTAGTTTCTCATAAATTTCCAAGATCATTTTTAATACTTATTTACACTCACTCATTTAGCCCAGTGTATACTTTCATCTTCAGAAAGTCTAATTTTGCGCTTCATTTTTTAAAACTTTTCTCTATGGTCTTCAACTTAAGCCTTTTTTAATGCCACAGAATTACACTGGGAGCCTACCTCTGGAGTTTTAAAATAATAGTAATTTTAAAGCAGTTTTAATGCTCACTTAGAAGAAGCACAGAACTGCTTAGAGCAGAGGTTCCCAAACCCCCATGCCAGGGACTTATACTGGACCCTGGCATGTTAGTAACTGGGCTGCACAGCAGGAGGTGGGCAAGTGAGTGAGCAAAGCTTCATCTGTATTTGCAGCTGCTCCCCAG